>NW_027211899.1:1200000-1500000 GCF_036971445.1 Narcine bancroftii
TTCGATATTGAAAATGTTATGTTAGTGAGTTCCTCAGTGCAACTTTTTTAGGTGAGTGAGTTCCATAGTGTGACCTTGTTCGGTGAGTGTGTACCACAATTTGATCTTGTAATGTGAGTGAATTTGACATTGTGACATTGTAATGTGTGTGATTCCCACCGTGTAAACTTGTTATGTGGGTGAGTTTCACTGTGTAACCTTGTAATTCCACTATATTCGAGATTGAAAATGTGATGTTAGTGAGTTCCTCAGTGCAACCTTTTTTGGTGAGTGAGTTCCACAGTGTAAATGTGTTACGTGAGTCAGCTCCACAGTGTAACTGTGTTATGTGAGTTAGTTCCACAGTGTAACATTGTCATGTGAGAGAGTTGCACAGTATAATTTTGTTCACTTAGTGAATCCCATATTGTAAACTTCATGTTAGTGACTCCCACAGTGTAAACTTGTTTTGTGAATAATTTACACAGTGTGACCTTGTAATTTCACTAAATTCTATATTGAAAATGTTATGTTAGTGATTCCCACAGTGTAAATTTTTTATGTGAGAGAGTTCCACAGTGTAAGCTTGTTATCTGGGTCAGTTTCACGGTGTAACATTGTTATTTGAGGGATTCCCATAGTGTTCTCATGTTCTGTGAGTGAGTCGCACAGTTTGACCTGTTATGTCAGTGAGTTCGACATTGAAAATGTAAAGTGAGTGATTTTCACAGTGTGACCTGGTGATAGGAATGATTTTCACAGTGCGGACTGGTTCTGTGAGTGAGTTCCACATTCAAACCATGTTATGTCAGTGAGTCCCACAGTGAAACCTTGTGAACTAATTGAGTACCAGTGTGAGCTTGTTATGTTAGTCACTTCAACACTGTGACCTTGGTGTTCTAGTGAGTTCCAAAGGGTAAATTTATTATGTGAGATATTCCCACAGTTTATTTCACCTTCTTATTGAGGAGGTGAATGAGTTCCACAGAATGAACTTTTTATGTCAGTGTATTCGACATTTGAAAATGTCATGTGAGATAGTTCAATGGTGTAAATTTGTTATGTGTGAGAGTTGCACAGTATAATTTGGTTTACTTAGAGAATCCCACATTGTAAATGTTACGTGAGTGAGTCCCACAATTTGACATTGTTATGTGAATCAGTTCCACAGTGTGACATTGCTGAGGTCATGAGTTCCACATTGTAAACTTATTATGTGAGAGATTTCCACAGTTTAACTTTCTTATTGAGGGGGATTCCACAATGTGAATGAGTTCCACAGAATGAACATGTGATGTGATTTTTACCTGCCGTCTAACCTTGTTATGTGATTGAGTCCCACATTCTGACCTTGTTATATCACTGGTGTTCGACATTGAAAATGTTTTGTTAGTGAGTTCCACAGTGTAACCTTGTTACGTGAGTGAGTTCCACTGTATAATCATGTTTTCTTTGTAAATCCCATATTATACATTTTATGTTCCTGAGTCCCACAGTGTAACCGTGTTATGTGAGTGATGGGAGTGAATTCCACACTGTCAACCTCTAGTTAGTGAATCTCAGAGTGTAAAATTGGTATGTTAGTGAGTTTGACAGTGTGACGTTGTTATGTGTGAGATTCCCACCATGTAAACATTTTGTTAGTCAGTTCCACAGTGTGACCTTGTTATTTGAGGTATTCCCATAGTGTTATCATGTTATGTGAGCGAGTTCTACTGTGTAAACATTAAAGTGAGTTAGTCAAACAGGGTGAACTTGTTCTGTGAGTGAGTCCCACAGTTTCACCTTGTTATGTCAGTGAGTTCGAGATTGAAAATGTGAAGTGAGTGGTTTTTACAGTGTGACCTTTTGATATGAACAATTTTCACAATGTGGATGGTTATGTGTGTGAATTCCACATTCCAGCCATGTTATGTTAATGAGTTGCACTGTGTAACCTTGTTAAGTAAAGTGTACCAAAGTGTGAGATTGTTATGTTGGTGACTTTCACAGTGTGACCTTGCTATTTGAGTTAGTTCCACAGTGTGATATTGATGTGCTAGTGAGTTCCACATTGCAAACCTATTACATGAGAGATTCCCACAGTTTAATTTTCTTATTGAGGGGGATTATACAACTTAACTTTGTTATTTGAATGAGTTCCACAGAAGGAACGTGATGTAATTTTTACCCACCGTCCTACCTTGTTATGTGAGTGAGTCCCACATTCTGACCTTGTTATATCACTGGGCTCGACATTGAAAATGTTTTGTTAGTGAGTTCCACAGTGTAACCTTGTTACGTGAGTGAGTTCCATTGTATAATCATGTTTTCTTTGTAAATCCCATATTATACATTTTATGTTCCTGAGTCCCACAGTGTAACCGTGTTATGTGAGTGATGGGAGTGAATTCCACACTGTCAACCTCTAGTTAGTGAATCTCAGAGTGTAAAATTGGTATGTTAGTGAGTTTGACAGTGTGACGTTGTTATTTGTGAGATTCCCACCATGTAAACATTTTGTTAGTCAGTTCCACAGTGTGACCTTGTTATTTGAGGTATTCCCATAGTGTTATCATGTTATGTGAGCGAGTTCTACTGTGTAAACATTAAAGTGAGTTAGTCAAACAGAGTGAACTTGTTCTGTGAGTGAGTCCCACAGTTTCACCTTGTTATGTCAGTGAGTTCGAGATTGAAAATGTAAAGTAAGTGGTTTTTACAGTGTGACCTTTTGATATGAACAATTTTCACAATGTGGATGGTTATGTGTGTGAATTCCACATTCCAGCCATGTTATGTTAATGAGTTGCAGTGTGTAACCTTGTTAAGTAAAGTGTACCAAAGTGTGAGATTGTTATGTTGGTGACTTTCACAGTGTGACCTTGCTATTTGAGTTAGTTCCACAGTGTGATATTGATGTGCTAGTGAGTTCCACATTGCAAACCTATTACATGAGAGATTCCCACAGTTTAATTTTCTTATTGAGGGGGATTACACAACTTAACTTTGTTATTTGAATGAGTTCCACAGAAGGAACGTGATGTAATTTTTACCCACCGTCCTACCTTGTTATGTGAGTGAGTCCCACATTCTGACCTTGTTATATCACTGGGTTCGACATTGAAAATGTTTTGTTAGTGAGTTCCACAGTGTAACCTTGTTACGTGAGTGAGTTCCACTGTATAATCATGTTTTCTTTGTAAATCCCATATTGTACATTTTATGTTCCTGAGTCCCACAGCGTAAGCTTGTTATGTGAGTAATTTTATCAGTGTGACCTGGAGATGTGATATTGTACTTTGAATTCAGCTTCACATTTAGTAATAAAGTTTTGTATAAACTAAAGTGCTCTCAGTGTGTGTGTCTGTTTTCTTTCAGAAGCTCAAACATTGTGACCAATCTAAAACGAACAAAGTGAGAGGTACTACTTTACCCATTGCCGAGAGCACTTCAGGATGCCGGATGTGGAATAGTCCATATGCAAGATGCTGGACGTGGAATGGTCCGCCTGCCATATACCGGATGTGGAATGGACCACCTGCCAGATGCTGGATGTGAAATGGTCAACCTGCCAGATGCTGGATGTGGAATGGTCAACCTGCCAGATGCTGGATGTGGAATGGTCCGCCTGCCAGATGCCAGATGTAGAATGGTCTTATGGCCAGATGCCAGGTTTGGAAAGTTCCGCCTGCCAGATGCCTTAAATGGAATAGTCCTCCTGCCAAATGCTAGATGTGGAATGGTCTTCCTTAAAGATGTCAGATGTCAAACAGTCCAACTGGCAGTTGCCGGATGTGGAATGGTCCACCTGCCAGATGCCGGAAGTGGAATGGTCCACTTGCCAGATGCTAGATGTGGAATGATCTTCTGGTCAGATGCCAGATTTGGAAAGGACCTCCTGCCAGATGGCATGTGGAATAGTCCTCCTGCCAGATGCCACATGCGGAATGTTCCGCATGCCTGTTGCTGGATGTGGAATGGTCCACCAGACAGATGCCGGAGGTGGAATGGTCCTCCTGCCACATGCCAGATGTTGAATGGTCCGCCTACCAGATGCCAGATGTAGAATGGACCGCCTGAGAGATGCCAGATGTGTAATGGTCTGGTCCGCCTCCCAGTTGCTAGATGTGGAATGATGGACCTGACTGATGAAAGATATGGAATGGTCCGCCTGGCTGATGCTGGAGTGGAATAGACCACGTTGCCAGATGAGGAATAGTTTGCTGGAGTGGAATAGACCACAGTTGCCGGATGAGGAATGGTTTGCTGTCAGATGCCAGATGTGGAATGGTGTTTTTCCTAGATGCAGGATGTGGAGTGGTCGTCTGGCCAGATGCCAGATGTGGCATTGTCCACCCACTTGAGGTCAGATATTGACTAGTCTACCTGACAGATGCCAGATGTGCAATGGTCTACCTGAGAGATGCCGGATTTGGAATGGACCACTTGTCAGATGCCGGATGCAGAATGGTCTGCATGTCAGATGTCAAATGTCATATCAGCTTCCTGCCATTTGCTGGATATGGAAACGTCCACTTGCCAGTTGCCAGATGTGTAATGGTTCACCGGCCATATGCCAAATGTAGAATTATCTTCTGGACAGATGCTGGATGTGGAATGGAATTCATGCCAGATGCCAGATGTGGAATGGTCTGCGTGGCTGATGCTGGTGTGGAATAGTCCACCTGCCAGATGCTGGAGGTTGAATGGTCATCCTGACAAATTGCAAATGTGGAATGGTCCGCCTAGAAGGTGCCAGATATGGTTAGGGTTAGGGTTAGGGTTAGGGTTAGGGTTAGGGTTAGGGTTAGGGTTGAATAGTCCTCCTGCCATATGTGGAATGGTTCACTTGACAGATGCCAGATGTGAAATGGTCCACCTGCCAGATGCTGGATGGTGAATGGTCGACAGATACCAGATATGGAATGATCCATCTGAAAAATGCCTGTCAAATGGTATGCCTGCCAGATGCTGAATGTATAATGGTACTCCTGCCAGATGCTGGATGTGGAATGAGCCACCTGGCTGATGCTGTAGTGGAATAGTCCATCTGCCAGATGCCTGAGGTTGAATGGTCATCCTGTCAGATGCCAGATGTGGAATTGTCTGCCTACCAGATTTCAGATGTGAAGTTGTCCACTTGCCAGATATCAGAGGTGGAATTGTCCTCCTGCCAGATGACAGATGTGGAATGTCCTGCCTGGCTGATGTTAATGTGGAATAGTCCACCTGCCAGATGCAGAGGTGGAATGGTCATCCTGACAAATTGCAGACGGAATGGTCCACCTACCAGATGCCAGATATGGTATGGTCCTACTGCCAGATGTGAAATTGTCCAATTAACAGATGCCAGATGTGAAATGGTCCACCTGCCAAACACTGGATGTTGAATGGTCGACAGATGCCAGATATGGAATTGTCTGCCTGAAAAATGCCTGATGTGAAATTGTCTGCCTGCCAGATGCCGATTGTAGAATGGTACTCCTGTAGAATGCCAGATGTGGAATGGTCCAGCTTTCAATTGCCAGATGTGGATTGGTTTGCTGCCAAATGCCAGATGTGGAATGGTATTCTTGCCAGATGCTGAATGTGGAGCGGTTGGCCTGCCAGATGCCAGATTTGGACTGGTCTGCCAACGAGATGCCGGATTTAGAATTGACTACCTGCCAGATGCCGGATGTGGAATGGTCTGCCTGTCAGATGCTGGATGTGGAATGTTCCTCTGCCAGATTCCGGATGTGGAATGGTACACCTGCCAAATGTTGGAGGTGGAATGGTCCTCATGTGAGAATCCGGATGTGGAATGGACTTCGTGCCAGTTTCTGGATGTGGAATGGACTGCTAGCAACTTACAGAATGTGGAATGGTCCTTTGCCAGATGCCGGATGTGGAATGTTCTACCTGTCAGATTCATGATGTGGAATGGCCTTCCTGGAAAATGTCCGATATGGAATGGTCCATCTGACATATGCTGGATGAGGAATAGTCTGCCTGCCAGAAGCAAGAAGGAGAATGGTCTTCCTGCCAGTTGCTGGATCTGGAATGGTTCTTCTTCAATATGTCGGATTTCCAATGGTCCACCTGCCAGATGCCGGATGTAGAATGGTCTTCCTGCCAGATGCAGTGACTCCAATTTGACAGTTAGGAGATGGTTTAACAGTGATGTACTGTAAACTGAAGCAGATATTATGATACCAGGTACACAGTGTTGAGAGGGTTTAACAGTGATGTACAATAAACTGTGCCAAATACAGTAACACGGGTCTCATAGTGGGGAGAAAGATTAACGGTGATGTTAGACAGATCCTGTGAGAAAGGTTTCACAGTGTTGAGAAGTTTAAATAGTGACGTACGATAAACTTTGGTGGATATGGTGACCGAGTTTAAAGTGGAGAGATGGTTTAATGGTGATATATGGTAGACTCAGGCATATTTTGTGACACTGTGTTCACAGTAGTGAAATGGTTAAAAAGTGATGTACGATAAACTGTGTCAGATACTGTAACACCATGTTCACAGTAAGAAGGTTTAATGGTGATGTACGGCAGACTGAGGCAGAGACCGTTACACTGGGTTCACATTGGGGAGAAAGTTTACAGTTTTGTACAATAAACTGTGGCAGAAACTCTGACAAGAGGTTTCCAGTTGGCATAAGGTTTAACGGTGCTGTAAGATAAACTGTGACAGATACTGAGACACCAAGTTCACAGACGTGAGAATGTTCAATGGTGGTATATGGTTGACTGAGGCAGGTACTCAGACACTGGGCTCACAGTAGTGAGAAGGTTTAACGGTGATGCATGGCAGACATAGGCAAATAATGTTACACCGGGTTCACCGGGCAGAAGGTTTAACGGTGATATACGGAAGAATGAGGAAGATACTGTGAGACAGGGTTCACAGCAGCAGTGAGAAGGTTTAACAGTGATGTCCAATATAATGTAGCAAATACTGTGACACTGGATTCACATTTGAGAGATAAAACAATGGTGATGTATGGCAGACTGAGGCAGATACTGTGACACCAGTTACACAGTGGGGAGAATGTTTAATGAGGATGTATGGTACACTTTGACAGATACTGTTCACACCAGGTACACAGTAGTGAGTAGGTTTAACAGTGATATATGATACATTGAGATAGACAACAGACTCGCCAAGGCAAATAGCGCCTTTGGAAGACTACAAGTCTGGAAAAACAACCAACTGAAAAACCTCACAAAGATAAGCGTATACAGAGCCGTTGTCATACCCACACTCCTGTTCGGCTCCGAATCATGGGTCCTCTACCGGCACCACCTACGGCTCCTAGAACGCTTCCACCAGCGTTGTCTCCGCTCCATCCTCAACATCCATTGGAGCGCTTACACCCCTAACGTCGAAGTACTCGAGATGGCAGAGGTCGACAGCATCGAGTCCACGCTGCTGAAGATCCAGCTGCGCTGGATGGGTCACGTCTCCAGAATGGAGGACCATCGCCTTCCCAAGATCGTGTTATATGGCGAGCTCTCCACTGGCCACCGTGACAGAGGTGCACCAAAGAAAAGGTACAAGGACTGCCTAAAGAAATCTCTTTGTGCCTGCCACATTGACCACCGCCAGTGGGCTGATAACGCCTCAAACCGTGCATCTTGGCGCCTCACAGTTTGGCGGGAAGCAACCTCCTTTGAAGAAGACCGCAGAGCCCACCTCACTGACAAAAGGCAAAGGAGGAAAAACCCAACACCCAACCCCAACCAACCAATTTTCCCTTGCAACCGCTGCAATCGTGTCTGCCTGTCCCGCATCGGACTTGTCAGCCACAAACGAGCCTGCAGCTGACGTGGACTTTTTACCCCCTCCATAAATCTTCGTCCGCGAAGCCAAGCCAAAGATGATACATTATGGCAGATGCAGAGACACCAGGTTCACAGTGAGGAGAAGGTTTTATGATGTTTGTTAGAGTGAGACAGATACTGTGACATTGAGTTCACAGTGGTGGAAGATTTAACAGTACGATAAACAGTCCCAGGTTCTGTGACACCTGATAACCATTTGTTAGTGGATTTAACAGTGTAGTATTATGTGTAGCAGATATTTTGACAGAAGGTTCAAAGGGGAAAGAGGTTTAATGGCGATGTACGATAATCTGTGGCAGATAGAGAGACAATGGGTTTACAGTGGGGAGAAGGATGAACAGTGATGTATGATAAATTGTGGCAATACTGTGACATGATGTTCACAATATTATGAAGTTTTAATGGTGATGTATAATAAACTCTGGCATATACTATGACCCCAGTTTCACAGTGGGGAGAAGGTTCAACATTGATGTACAATAAACTACGTCAGATACTGTGACACCGGGTTCACAGTAATGAGAATGTTTAACAGTGATACTCGATAAACAGTTCCAGATATTATGACACCGGGTTCACTGTGGAGAGATGGTTTAATGGTGATGTACGGCAGACTGAGACAGATACTATAAACTCCATGAGATACTGTGACACCGGATTCACTGTGGGGAGTGGTTTAATAGTGATGAACAGAAGACAGAGGCAGATACTGTGAAACCGGATTCACAATGGGGAGAAGGTCAATCACTGCTGGACGATAAACTGTGCAAGATACTTTGATCTTAGGTTCACAGTGCGAGAAGCTGTCACAGTAATGAACGATGAACTGTGTCAAATACTGTGACCCCAGGTTCACAGTGGGGAGAAAGTTTAATGGTGATGTACGGTAAATTGAGATGGATACTGTGACACTAGTTGAATAGAGGGAATGAGTTTAAACAGTGATGAACGATAAACTGTGTCAAATATTGTGACACTGGGTTCACATCCGTCATACGGTTGAACAGTAATGTACGATAAACTGTGTTTGATACTGTGACACCAAGTTCACAATGGGGTGAATGTTAATGGGAATGTACGGTAGATGGAGGCCGATACTGTGACACAGATTTCAGAGTATGGAGTAGATATAACAGTGATGTACAATAAACAGCGGGAGATACCGCGTTCACAGTGGGGGAGAAGGTTAACGGGGATGGATGGTACATTAAGGGAGATACTGTGGCACCAGGTTCACAGTGGGGAGAAGGTTTAACGTGATGTACGGTAGACTGAGGTAGAGACTATGACACAAGGCTCATTGTATTGTTAATTTCTCTTCATTACAACATCTAATTTATATGCTCCATTTTTCTTGTGGCAACTTCCAAACTTTCCATAAAGTTAAATTCTAATCAGATTTAGTTCATTTAAATAGGTCACCATTAAAAGCCCAAATCATTTGGTCTCTAAAGTACGCCTCACAAAATTAAATTCTTTACTTGGGTTTGGTTGCAACAGCTCTTCAGTTTGCTTCATTATTTTTTCAGTCCCTCGTTTTGTGTTTTCTTTTTTGCCTGTGCAGCTTCACCAAATGGGCATCCAACTCTCTCTTCTCAGCTTGACCCAACGTCTCCTCTGTAAAATTAAGCAAACCAAGGAGACCAAAGTTAAAATTTTCATATTTGCATTTTCAAAAACAAAAATGGTGCTGTGACTTGCAGTTTCACATCTTAATCCCACTTGCTAAACTTGCAAGCAACTGCACCTCATCCTACAGCTGGAAAATTGCAAGAGAACTGCTGGGTTAAAGCAAAGATTCCTCCCAGTCACCTCATTAAAGGCCTCCAAGTTAACAACAGATAGCAACCTGAAAGATAAATACAAAGATCTGTATCAGGAATATTAACGGGCTTTTAAAAAAAAATCATTTCCACTATTGAAAGAAAACTCAGGCTTTTGTTGAACAATTCCTGTTGTATTCCTCAAAATGGTTTGAATCTTGATTTCAAGCAGAGTCATTTGGTGAGATTGTTGGTCCAGAACAAACCCTGCCCACACACTCCCTTAAATACCTCCAAAGTCCTGGCTCAGCTCTGCTCCATGCTAAAGCTATCAGAGCTTTTCTGAAGAGATATCAGAATTCAGATGCAGATACGACGAGTCAGAAACACCCTAATACTTCCCTGAACAACACACCTCTCTCTGAAAACCAGCAAGAACCTTCCTGAACTGTAATGTTTTTTTTACCTTTCGAGCACCAAAGCCTGGTGAATTTTACATATGTTAAATTCTGTGCACAGTATAAGAATGGCCTGCAACCAGTGAACTTTGAGGAATGAGAAGTGAGATTGGACTGTGAACCAAAGAACTTTTCTGAACTTACACACACATTACACACACGTGCACTTAGAATTAGAAGGGGGGTAAGTTAAGTAAAGTAATTTAAAGTAGTAAAACAGTCATAAGTTGAAGTGTAATTCCATATTCATATTTAAAGATAATTAAAATCAATGGCGAATCTGTCTGCCTCACAGCAGGAAAAAGGCAATTTTGTGTGATAAGACACTTTTTAATTATATGACAGTAAATAGAGAGAGAGGTTCAAGTTTCAAACTATTACAAACTCCAGTCACCAGAGCTACCTGGATTATACCTCTTCCCACTTTATTTTTTTGCAAGGACACCACATTGTATATTGATATGTTTTTGAAAGAGATTATTGTAGGAGTCGTGGAGGCCACAAACAAACACAAACACTTCACAAAACAGCTCTTATTTAAAATGCAAGAGCTTTGCTGATAGAGAGTCATTCAGGTGCCAAGAGCCTTTGCAAAGACAAAACAAGGAGACTGCTTTGCTGAAGAATTTCAAAAGCAGGTGTAAATGGATTATTGATTTTAAATCAACTGATGAATGGACTCAGAAGTTTGGGTCCAGTGCAGTAATCTGGCTGGTTGCAGTTTGCTGTTCTAAGAAGGTCATGTGCTTTTGCAAGCATAGAGGAGAGACCAAATATGCTTTTTCTAATAGAGAGATGGCAAGCTGAAGACGGTTTGTGAGTTCTCAGTTCAGCCTGTTGAAAAACTTTTAATCCAAACTATAGGAAATGGCTGGCCTGAGTGTTTCACCTGCAATAAGGAAAACAAAAGGAACTCTATGGTGACCTGCAGAAGAGGTGATCATTTGGAAAACCGTGACGGGTTTCATTGACAAGACCCCAAAGTGGCTGATCAGAGGGAATCAGTTTTTGTGTGTCCAATGAGCAAGAAATCCCTCTCTGAAACCAACAAGAGCCTTCCTGGAGGGGTAACCATTCACTTTTAAGCACCAGAGCTTGGTGCAAATTCATAAATGTTGAATTCTTTGCACAGTATAAGAATTGATAGACACCAGTGAACATGGAGTTGTGTCAAAGAACTTTATGCACATTAAATACACCTACACTGAGAATTAGAACGGGGCAATGTAAGGCTGTTAAGTTAATAGTGATAAGTTAAAGTTTGATCCTGTTTTTTTGTTTAAAGAAAATTAAAAATGACGTTTGTTTAAGTATCTTTTGTCTTGGTGATTTTCTATTGCTGCGAGGTTTTGGGTCCTCTGGGCTTGTAAAAGTCCCAAGGAGGTTTTCTACTCCAGAACACCCAAAATGTCTTATTTCTTCAATAAATGCAGATTCCCCCATAAAGCCTGCACCCATATCTCCAATTTTCTTTCTGCCCTTACCCCACCTCCTCTCCGGCAGAACAAGGACAGAATCCTCAGATTTCTCGCTTACCACCCATCAGCTGCCACATCTGACACATTATCCTTGAACACTTCCAACTTCAGCACCATTCTCTAACCTGCTACATCTAACCCACTCCACTCAGATCCTCTTTTCACAGGGGCACGTCTTTCTGTGACTCCCTCAAGAGCACTTCCCTCTCCCTTGACAGCACTTCCCTCTCCACCCACCACCACCTGACGCACTCCCCTTTGGAATTGCAGAAATTTCCAAACTTGTCCCTCCATTTCCTGCCACCTCCATCCAAGGCCACAATCAGACCTTCCAGGTGAGGCACTGTTTCACATGCACCCCATCCAACCTAATCTACTACATTTGGTCGACTCAGTTGACCTCGATATCACCAAGACCAAATACAGACTGGGTAGCCATTTTGCTAAACACCTGTGCTCTGTGGATCTAACCTTGAGCTTCCTGTGGCCTACCATATCATTTCTCAAACCCTTCCAGCAACATGACTGTTGGCCCCATCCTTTGCCAGGCTGAGGGCACACAAACTTAAAGAAAACATATTATATTCCTCCTGGGCAGCCTTAAACTCTATAGCATGAATACGAATGTTTCTAATTTTAACCAATCACTCACCTCTGTCTGATTTCAGTTTCCATCTCTTGATCTACTGCCCATTTGAATAAAATTACTCCTTTAAGGTAGAAGAGTTGACAGTGGTGTTTTCCCCATGTCGCTTGCCATTGAACAACTGGCAAAATTAAGTTGCGCTTGTTGCAAAATGAATGGTGTTATTGTTCAAAATCTCCCTGAGATTGAAAGTATTCTTGGACTGAATAGACATCTGGGCCAAATGGCTATTTAAGGACATTCTGTACCTGATTGTACGCCCTGAAGTACAATGAGTAATTCTCTCCACTAAAGATTGTTACATCTATACAGAACATGTATTAATACACAAAACAATCACACCTCCTTATTGGTCAGGAAGTGCCTAAACCACACAAGGAGACTGAGGAGGTCAAGGCCAACGGCTCTCATCCTGAGATTTTACAGGAGCGCAGTTGAGTCTCCTGTCTGGCTGCATCATTGGATGGTCTAGTAGCTGTAAAGCATCAGACAGGAATGATGCAAAGAGTTGTGAGGATCACTGGGGTCTCCCTTTCTTCTGTAGATGACATTTACTGGAAGTGTTGTTTAAATAGGGCTCAAGGAATTGTAAAAAGACCATTTCCATCCAGTGCACAGCATCTTTAACCACGTCCATCATCAAAATCAGGACTGCCAGGCTGGGGAATAGCTTCTTCCCACAGGCTGTGAGATGGAAGAAAAGTATCCTGTAAGTGGGATAATCATCCCAAATATTTATATATGTAGCGGCTACTTCGATAGGGCTACTAAAGCAACACACCCACACACACACACCAGGTTAGTCAACACAAGACTGCTGTATTCAGACTTTACAGGCTTCTTTGATTTAGTGTGTCCTGGGCTCCATGGGACATCATTATGAGTTTGCTTCTGAACCACAGGACCGCAGATTTAAATGAAGCCGTGTGAGTGTCCCGTGCCATCCGGCAGGAGAATCCACAGATCAACGTGCCGTTCCTCGCCACGAAGCACCACGCGTGGACAGTCAACTAAATGGATGAGTTCCCAACTGTCTGTCTTATATTTTCACTCGCGTGCCAAAGAACCTTACCCGCTCGGCCCACTACACAGCTGCTAAACCACCCAGTTCCCCCCCAGAACCTTCACAGAAACTAAAACATCAGCTGCATGCACCTGAGGTGGACCCCCTCGCCGTCTGGGCTGGGGGCACTGAAATAGGTGAAGCGGGCTTCACATGGGCAGGCTTGAGTCTACACTAAACAGCTGTGAATGTCCCCTTATGTCCAAAGTATACACAAGCCCATCCTTCTTCACCACATGGAAAGGGCCCTCATACGTTAATTGTAATGGCGCTCCTGGGACCTGTCCGCGCACAAAAACAAAATCAGCGTCCAGGAATGGTGGGGCACATTCTGTTTAGGTGATCCATGCCAGTGGGTAGGAAAAAGTTTGCTGATCATGACTCCATGTCAAAGCTGTGAAGGAAATTCAGGTCAGAGTTGGTTGTGAAATGAATGTCCCATGAAACTGTAAGAACTGTACCATCAACCATCTCTGTGGACAATGCGGACATATCTTCCTTTGAAGAGATGTGCACTCCGAATAGAATCCATGGCAACTCATCGACCTAATTGGGACTGGTGAGTCAGGCCTTAAGTGCGGACTTCAGTTGCCAGTAGAAACGTGCTCAATGATCTGAAGTAATGTGTGTCGGAAAACCAAATCTAGCCATCCGATCGACAGTGAATGCTCTTGCCCTTGACTCAGTGTCACTGGATGGCAACGGGACAGCCTCTGACCAGCGTGTGAAACGTTCTATGACTGTTAGAATGTATTTCAAAATTTGAGATAATGGCAATGATCCAAGCAGGTCCACATGCACGTGTTCCAACCGCCTGTGTACCACCGGGAAATGTTGAAGAGGTGCCTTATTGTGCCGCTGAATTTTGGCAGTCTGGCAGGAGGTACCTGTGCAGACCCATTATGCAACACCCTTTTTTAGTCCATGCCATACATATTTATTTGACATGAGCTTGACAGATGTTCTGATGGACGGATGAGACAAGGTGTGTATCTGGTCAAAAATGTGTTGCCTCCAAGATGCCGGAATCACTGGTCTAATGTAGCCCAAAGACATGTCACAAAGTAAGGTTGGCTGCCCAGTTGTGATGCCACCTGCAGTATGTCCAAGTTAGTCATGGTCGTACTATATGGCTGACCATCGGGGTCCATTGCCTGGACACTGGCTAATTCAGGAATATCAGTCTCATCCTGAATATGATATACAGTCGGTCTGGACAGAATATTCATGACGCCATTGTTTTTACCAGATGTTTTCCAAGTAGATTTAAGGGAATTCTAAATCTCTGCCCAAAGTGCCAATAAGCTGCTGGCAGGTTTGAATAGCATTCTTCAACCCAAGTGGCATCCTAAGAAATTCAAAAAGCCCAGAAGGGGTAATAATTGCCATTTAAGGAATGTAATACTTATGGGCTGGGATAAATGGGGAACAGTGGGGAACAGATGGGGCAAAGTGGGGAACATTGTGAAGAATGGGCAACAGGGTGGAACAGATGTGGTACACCTGTTCCCCACTATTCCCCAGCTGTTCCCCACCAGTTCCCCACTATTCACCACCGTTCCCCATGATTCCCCACTCTTCCCCTCATTTCCCAATCTGTTCCCCACTGTTCCTCCCATTTGTCTCTGTTCCCCACTGTTCTCCATTGTTCCTCAGCGATCCCCACTTTTCCTCATCTCTTCCTTTCATTCCTCAATTTTCACCTCTGTTGCCCACTATACACCACTTTTCCCCTCTGTTCCCCACTGTTCCCTCACTGTTCCCCACCGTTCCTAAAAGAAGTCTGTAAAGTCTGAATAAAGCAGTCTTGTGTTGACTAACTTGGTGTGTGTGTGTTTGTGTGTGTATTACTTTAGTAGCTCTACCGAAGTCGCCGCTACGATTGGGGACCCCAAATGCAAGATTCAGGGAAGCTTGAATCTCCAGTTACCATGGACACAAGGACGGCAGCAGCTGTTGCCATCACGGCTGCAGTTAATGTGGTGGAACTTCATTTGCCTCCTTTCTGGACACATCAACCTCGGGTATGGCTTAATCAGGCTGAAACCCAGATTTGTCTTGTGGCATAATGGCAGAGGACATGAAATTCTGCCATGTAATAGGTGCATCGGACACTGCTGCAGCGTCTCAAGTAATAGAATATGTTGCCAATCCCCTGGCAGAAAACCAGTAAACCAGGTTCCGCCAATTTTTCCTGGACTCGCTGGAATTGACTAGACATGAGCACGACTTTTAAATATGGAGGACCTAAGTAACAGGAATCTATCCGATTTAATGAATGAGATGCTCGCATTAGCAGATGGTTATTCTCATTGTTTACTTTTTGAGACTCTATTCCTGTCCAAACTCCCATGTCGTGTCGCAATACCAATCATTAACATGGATTTCCACCATCCCCATGACGTAGCGCAGGAGACTGACAGGCTGGATCACACTCCAACGCTAGAGTCTGCTCACGTACAGACTGTTTTCACAGCAGATCCATATCCTGTGTCCTATGAGCCAACTATATCTTCAGTTCAGTCAAAGAAGGATGAACGTGTTGACAGGCGGTGAGAATGGTGTTTTTACCATGGCTGTTGGTGGAAAAAATGCCCATAAATGTGTCCTGACATGTACATATTACAGAAAAAATGCAGGAAACGATAAGGCTGGCTACCATTTATGGCCATGCCAGCTGGCACAAGCACGTCCCATTGTATCTTCCAAGACTGCGCTGGTAAGCACAGGTTCATTGTAGACACGAGTGCTGAAGTCCGTTTGCTCCCACCAACCTATTTTGAAATAAAACCCACATAAACAACACCACCTGACTCTTCAAACACAAATGGGATGAAAATTCTCTGCTTTGGCACAGGATAGGCCACGATTGGGATAGGAGGTGTGACCTTCCATTGGAATTGCCTATTGGCTTCCATTGCACAGCCTATTTTGGGTGCAGATTTTTTAAGGTCCCATGACTTGCCAGTAGATGTGAAGTGGAGGAAATTGGTTCCTGCTACCACTTTTCAAACATACCCTCTGGGATGCAGCAAAGGGAGAGTTTCCCACCTCGGGGTGCATACGTTGAACAAATGTGCACATGCTGCTCTGCTCAACGAATTTCCCTGTACTCTCTCACCTAATTTCAATATCTCCTAAACAGCCCAGGGTGTGTCCCATTACATAGACACTTCAGGCCCACCAAATGACGTCAGGGTTCGTCATCTTCCACCTGATAAACTGCGCAGGCAAGGGCAGAGTGAACTGCAATTGAGGAATTAGGTATCATTCAGCGCTCCAACAGTCCTTGGGCATCACTGTTAAACATGGTACCCAAGAAAACAGGTGGATGGAGACCCTGCAGTGATTACCGTAGGATTGGGAACTGTATGGAAAACTGCAGAATAGAGGTGAACCAAAGGGAGCAGGGGGAAGAGATTGGAAAAAGTCGGGAACCGTGGAGATCACTGCAGAACAGAGGGGAACCAAAGGGAGCAGGGGTAACGGATTGGAAAATGTCGGGAACTGTATGGAAAACTGCAGAATAGAGGGGAGCCCAAGGAGCAGGGGGAACAGATTGGAAAAAGTGGGGAACGGTGTGGAAAAATGCAGATGAGTGGAGAAACAACGGGAGCAGGGTGAACGGATTGGAAAAAGTGGGGAACTGTTTGTAACACTGCAGACCAGAGGGGAACCAAAGGAGCACGGGGAAGGGATTGGAAAAATTGGGAAACAATGGAGGACAGTGCAGGACGGAGGGGAACCAAAGGGAGCATGGGAACAGATTGGAAAAAATGTGGAGAACCATGGGGAACACTGTAGAACAGAGAGGACCCAAAGGGAGCAGAGGGAAGAACTCGGAAAAGTGGGGAACCGTGGGGAACACTGCAGAACAGAGGGGAAGCAAGAGAGCAGGGGGAACGGATTGGAAAAAGTGGGGAACTGTGAAGAATATTGCAGACAGAGAGGAACCAAAGCGAGCACGGCGAACAAATTGGAAAATAGTGGAGAAGTGGGGAACACTGCAGAACAGTGGGGAACCAAAGGGAGCAGGGGAAATAGATTGGAAAAAGTGGGGAACAGTGTGGAAAACACAGAAGAGTGAGGAACCAAAGGGAGCAGTGGGAACGGATTGGAAAAAGTGGAGAACCGTGGGAAACACTGCAGAACAGAGGGGAACGAAAGGGAGCAGGACGAACATATCGGAAAAAAGTTGAGAAGTGGGGAACACTGCATAACAGTGGGGAATCAAAGGGAGCAGGGGGATCAGATTGGAAAAAGTGGCGAACAGTGTGGAAAAATGCAGAAGAGTGAGGAAACAAAGGGAGCAGGGGGAACAGATTGGAAAAAGTGGAAACTGTGGGGAAAACTGCAGAACAGAGGGGAGCCCAAGGAGAAGGGGGAACAGATTGGAAAAAGTGGGGAACTGTGTGGAAAATGCAGAAGAGTGGAGAAACAACGGGAGCAGGGAGAACGGATTGGAAAAAGTGGGGAACAGTGTGGAACACTGCAGAACAGAGGGGAATCAAAAGAAGCAGGGGGAACAGATTGGAAAAAGTGGGGAACCGTTTGGAACACTGCACAACAGAGGGGAAACAAACAAGCACGGGGAAGAGATTGGAAAAATTGGGAAACAGTGTGGAAAAATGCAGAAGAGTAAGGAAAATACGGGAGCAGGGGGTATACATTGGAAAAATTGCGGAACCGTGGGGAACACTGCAGAACAGAGGGGAACCAAGGGAGCAGGTGGAACGAATTGGAAAAAGTGGGGAATCGCAAAGGACAATGCAGGACAGAGGGGAAAGAAAGGGCACAGGGGGAACGGATTGGAAAAAGTGGGGAACTGTGGGGAACACTGCAGAACAGAGGGGAACCAACGGGAGCAGGGTGAACGGATTGGAAAAAGTGGGGAACCGTTGGGCACACTGCACAACAGAGGGGAAACAAAGGAGCACGGGGAAGAGATTGGAAAAATTGGGAAACAATGGAGGACAGTGCAGGACGGAGGGGAACCATAGGGAGCAGGGGGAACAGATTGGAAAAAGTGCGGAACCGTGGCGAATACTGCAAAACAGTGGGGAACCAAACGGAGCAGCGGGAACGGATTGGAAAAAGTGGGGAACCGTGGGAAACACTGCAGAACAGAGGGGAACGAAAGGGAGCAGGGCGAACATATCGGAAAAAAGTTGAGAAGTGGGAAACACTGCAGAACAGTGGGGAATCAAAGGGAGCAGGGGGATCAGATTGGAAAAAGTGGCGAACAGTGTGGAAAAATGCAGAAGAGTGAGGAAACAAAGGGAGCAGGGGGAACAGATTGGAAAAAGTGGGGAACTGTGTGGAAAAATGCAGAACAGTGGGGAACCAAAGGGAGCAGGAGGAACAGATTGGAAAAAGTCGGTAACCGTGGAGAACACTGCAGAACAGAGGGAAACCAAAGGGAGCAGGGGGAACGGATTGGAAAAAGTGGGGAACCGTTCGGAACACTGCACAACAGAGGGGAACCAAAGGAGCACGGGGAAGAGATTGGAAAAATTGGGGAACCGTGTGGAAAAATGCAGAACAGTGGGAAACCAAAGGGAGCAGGGAGAACGGATTGGAAAATGTGGGGAACCGTGGAGAACATTGCAGAACAGAGGGAAACCAAAGGGAGCAGGGGGAACGGATTGGAAAAAGTGGGGAACCGTTCGGAACACTGCACAACAGAGGGGAACCAAAGGAGCAGGGGGAACAGATTGGAAAAAGTGGGGAACTGTGTGGAACACTGCAAAACAGTGGGGAACCAAGAGAGCAGGGGGAACGGATTGGAAAAAGTGGGGAACTGTGAAGAATATTGCAGACAGAGAGGAACCAAAGCGAGCACGGCGAACAAATTGGAAAATAGTGGAGAAGTGGGGAACACTGCAGAACAGTGGGGAACCAAAGGGAGCGGGGGAAATAGATTGGAAAAAGTGGGGAACAGTGTGGAAAACACAGAAGAGTGAGGAAACAAAGGGAGCAGGGGGAACAGATTGGAAAAAGTGGGGAACTGTGTGGAAAAATGCAGAACAGTGGGGAACCAAAGGGAGCAGGAGGAACAGATTGGAAAAAGTCGGTAACCGTGGAGAACACTGCAGAACAGAGGGGAACAAAAGGGAGCAGGGGTAACGGATTGGAAAATGTGGGGAACTGTATAGAAAACTGCAGAATAGAGGGGAACCAAAGGGAGCAGGGGGAACAGATTGGAAAAAGTGGAAACTGTGGGGAAAACTGCAGAACAGAGGGGAGCCCAAGGAGAAGGGGGAACAGATTGGAAAAAGTGGGGAACTGTGTGGAAAATGCAGAAGAGTGGAGAAACAACGGGAGCAGGGAGAACGGATTGGAAAAAGTGGGGAACAGTGTGGAACACTGCAGAACAGAGGGGAATCAAAAGAAGCAGGGGGAACAGATTGGAAAAAGTGGGGAACCGTTTGGAACACTGCACAACAGAGGGGAAACAAACAAGCACGGGGAAGAGATTGGAAAAATTGGGAAACAGTGTGGAAAAATGCAGAAGAGTAAGGAAACAACGGGAGCAGGGGGTATACATTGGAAAAATTGCGGAACCGTGGGGAACACTGCAGAACAGAGGGGAACCAAGGGAGTAGGTGGAACGAATTGGAAAAAGTGGGGAATCGCAAAGGACAATGCAGGACAGAGGGGAAAGAAAGGGCACAGGGGGAACGGATTGGAAAAAGTGGGGAACTGTGGGGAACACTGCAGAACAGAGGGGAACCAACGGGAGCAGGGTGAACGGATTGGAAAAAGTGGGGAACCGTTGGGCACACTGCACAACAGAGGGGAAACAAAGGAGCACGGGGAAGAGATTGGAAAAATTGGGAAACAATGGAGGACAGTGCAGGACGGAGGGGAACCATAGGGAGCAGGGGGAACAGATTGGAAAAAGTGCGGAACCGTGGCGAATACTGCAAAACAGTGGGGAACCAAACGGAGCAGCGGGAACGGATTGGAAAAAGTGGGGAACCGTGGGAAACACTGCAGAACAGAGGGGAACGAAAGGGAGCAGGGCGAACATATCGGAAAAAAGTTGAGAAGTGGGAAACACTGCAGAACAGTGGGGAATCAAAGGGAGCAGGGGGATCAGATTGGAAAAAGTGGCGAACAGTGTGGAAAAATGCAGAACAGTGGGGAACCAAAGGGAGCAGGAGGAACAGATTGGAAAAAGTCGGTAACCGTGGAGAACACTGCAGAACAGAGGGAAACCAAAGGGAGCAGGGGGAACGGATTGGAAAAAGTGGGGAACCGTTCGGAACACTGCACAACAGAGGGGAACCAAAGGAGCACGGGGAAGAGATTGGAAAAATTGGGGAACCGTGTGGAAAAATGCAGAACAGTGGGAAACCAAAGGGAGCAGGGAGAACGGATTGGAAAATGTGGGGAACCGTGGAGAGCACTGCAGTACAGAGGGGAACTAAAGGGAGCAGGGGGAACAGATTGGAAAAAGTGTGGAACCGTGGCGAACACTGCAAAACAGTGGGGAACCAAAGGGAGCAGGACGAACATATCGGAAAAAAGTTGAGAAGTGGGGAACACTGCAGAACAGTGGGGAATCAAAGGGAGCAGGGGGATCAGATTGGAAAAAGTGGCGAACAGTGTGGAAAAATCCAGAACAGAGGGGAGCCGAAGAAGAACGGCGAACAGATTGGAAAAAGTGGGGAACGGTGTGGAAAAATTGAGAAGAGTGGAGAAACAATGGGAGCAGGGTGAACGGATTGGAAAAATTGGGGAACAGTGTGGAACACTGCAGAACAGAAGGGAATCAAAGGAAGCAGGGGGAACGGATTAGAAAAAGTGGGGAACCGTTCGGAACACTGCACAACAGAGGGGAACCAAAGGAGCACGGGGAAGAGATTGGAAAAATTGGGAAACCATGGAGGACAGTGCAGGACGGAGGGGAACCAAAGGGAGCAGGGGGAACAGATTGGATAAAGTGGGGAACTGTGGGGAACATTGTAGAACTGAGGGGAACCAAAGAGTGCACGGCGAACAGATTGCAAAAAGTGTGGAACCGTGGGGAACACTGCAGGACAGAGGGGAACCAAAGGAAACAGGAGGTACAGGTTGTAAAAAGTGGGGAACCGTTAGCGAAAACTGCAGAACAGTGGGGAACCAAAGGGAGCAGGGGGAACAGATTGCAAAAGGTGGGGAACAGTGGGGAATATTGCAGAAAAGAGGGGAACCAAATGGAGCATGGGAACAGATTGGAAAAATTGGGGAACCGTGTGGAAAAATGAGGAACAGTGGGAAACCAAAGGGAGCAGGGTGAACGGATTGGAAAAGTGGGGAACTGTGGGGGAAAATGCAGGACAGATGGGAACCAAAGGGAGCAGGGGGAATGGATTGGAATAAGTGGGTAACCGTGGGGAACATTGCAGGACAGAGGGGAACGAAAGGGAGCAGGGGGAATGGTTTGGAAAAAGTGGGTAACAGTGGGGAACACTGCAGAACACTGCAGAACCAAAGGGAGCAGGGGGAACAGCTCGGAAAAGTGGGGAACCTTGGGGAACACTGCAGAATAAAGGAGAACCAAACGGAGCAGGGGGAACAGATTGGAAAAAGTGGGGAATCGTGGGGAGTTCTGCAGAACAGTGGGGAACCAAAAGGAGCAGGGGGAATGGATTGGAAAAAATGGGGAACCGTGGAGAACATTGGAGGACAGAGGGGAAACAAAGGGAGCAGGGTGAACAGATTCGAAAAAGTGTACACCTTGGGGAACACTGCAGAAAAGAGGGGAACTAAACGGAGCATGGGGAACAGATTGGAAAAAGTGCAGAACCATGGCGAACACTGCAAAACAGTGGGGAACCAAAGGGAGCAGCGGGAACGGATTGGAAAAAGTGGGGAACCGTGGGAAACACTGCAGAACAGAGGGGAACGAAATGGAGCATGGCGAGCATATCGGAAAGAAGTTGAGAAGTGGGGAACACTGCAGTACAGAGGGGAACCAAAGGGAGCAGGGGGGAACGGATTGGATAAAGTGGGGAACTGTGAAGAACACTGCAGACAGAGAGGAACCAAAGCGATCACGGCGAACAAATTCGAAAATAGTGGAAAAGTGGGGAATACTGCAGAACAGTGGGGAACCGAAGGGATCGGGGGAAACAGAGTGGAAAAAGTGGGGAACAGTGTGGAAAAATGCAGAAGAGTGAGGAAACAAAGGTAGCAGGGGGATCAGATTGGAAAATGTGGCGAACAGTGTGGAAAAATGCAGAAGAGTGAGGAAACAAAGGGAGCAGGGGGAACAGATTGTAAAAAGTGGGGAACTGTGTGGCAAAATGCAGAACAGTGGGGAACCAAAGGGAGCAGGAGGAACAGATTGGAAAAAGTCGGGAACCGTGGAGAACACTGCAGAACAGAGGGGAACCAAAGGGAGCAGGGGTAACGGATTGGAAAATGTGGGGAACTGTATAGAATACTGCAGAATAGAGGGGAAACCAAAGGGAGCAGGGGGAACAGATTAGAAAAAGTGGAAACTGTGGGGAAAACTGCAGAACAGATGGGAGCCCAAGGAGAAGGGCGAACAGATTGGAAAAAGTGGGGAACGGTGTGGAAAAATGCAGAACAGTGGGGAACCAAATGGAGCGGGGGAAACAGATTGGAAAAATTGGGGAACAGTGTGGAACACTGCAGAACAGAAGGGAATCAAAGGAAGCAGGGGGAACGGATTGGGAAAAGTGGGGAACCGTTCAGAACACTGCACAACAGAGGGGAACCAAAGGTGCACGGGGAAGAGATTGGAAAAATTGGGAAACCATGGAGGACAGTGCAGGACGGAGGGAACCCAAAGGGAGCAGGTGGAACAGATTGGATAAAGTGGGGAACTGTGGGGAACATTGTAGAACTGAGGGGAACCAAAGAGAGCACGGCGAACAGATTGGAAAAAGTGTGGAACAGTGGGGAACACTGCAGGACAGAGGGGAACCAAAGGGAACAGGAGGTACAGGTTGTAAAAAGTGGGGAACCGTTAGCGAACACTGCAGAACAGTGGGGAACCAAAGGGAGCAGGGGGAACAGATTGCAAAAGGTGGGGAACAGTGGGGAATATTGCAGAAAAGAGGGGAACCAAATGGAGCATGGGAACAGATTGGAAAAATTGGGGAACCGTGTGGAAAAATGCAGAACAGTGGGAAACCAAAGGGAGCAGGGAGAACGGATTGGAAAATGCGGGGAACCGTGGAGAGCACTGCAGTACAGAGGGGAACTAAAGGGAGCAGGGGGAACGGATTGGAAAAGTGGGGAACTGTGGGGGAAAATGCAGGACAGAGGGGAACCAAAGGGAGCAGGGGGAATGGATTGGAATTAGTGGGTAACCGTGGGGAACACTGCAGGACAGAGGGGAACCAAAGGGAGCAGGGGGAACGGTTTGGAAAAAGTGGGTAACCGTGGGGAACAAAGCAGAACACTGCAGAACCAAAAGAGCAGGGGGAACAGCTCGGAAAAGTGGGGAACCTTTGGGAACACTGCAGAATAAAGGAGAACCAAACGGAGCAGGGGGAACAGATTGGAAAAAGTGGGGAATCGTGGGGAGTTCTGCAGAACAGTGGGGAACCAAAAGGAGCAGGGTGAATGGATTGGAAAAAGTGGGGAACACTGGAGAACATTGGAGGACAGAGGGGAAACAAAGGGAGCAGGGCGAACTGATTGGAAAAAGTGGGGAAACTTGGGGAACACTGCAGGACAGAGGGGAAACACAGGGAGCAGGGTGAACAGATTCGAAAAAGTGTGCACCTTGGGGAACACTGCAGAATAGAGGGGAACTAAACGGAGCATGGGGAACAGATTGGAAAAAGTGCAGAACCATGGCGAACACTGCAAAACAGTGGGGAACCAAAGGGAGCAGCGGGAACGGATTGGAAAAAGTGGGGAACCGTGGGAAACACTGCAGAACAGAGGGGAACGAAATGGAGCACGGCGAGCTTATCGGAAAGAAGTTGAGAAGTGGGGAACACTGCAGGACAGAGGGGAACCAAAGGGAGCAGGGGGGAACGGATTGGATAAAGTGGGGAACTGTGAAGAACAATGCAGACAGAGAGGAACCAAAGCGATCACGGCGAACAAATTCGAAAATAGTGGAAAAGTGGGGAATACTGCAGAACAGTGGGGAACCAAAGGGATCGGGGGAAACAGATTGGAAAAAGTGGGGAACAGTGTGGAAAAATGCAGAAGAGTGAGGAAACAAAGGGAGCAGGGGGTATACATTGGAAAAATTGGGGAACCATGGGGAACACTGAAGAACAGAGGGGAACCAAGGGAGCAGGGGGAGCAGATTGGAAAAAGTGGGGAACGGTGTGGAAAACTGCAGAAGAGTGGAGAAACAACGGGAGCAGGGTGAACGTATTGGAAAAAGTGGGGAACTGTTTGGAACACTGCAGAACAGAGGGGAACCAAAGGAGCACGGGGAAGAGATTGGAAAAATTTGGAAACAATGGAGGACAGTGCAGGTCGGAGGGGAACCAAAGGAGCATGGGAACAGATTGGAAAAAATGTGGAGAACCATGGGGAACACTGCAGAAAAGAGAGGACCCAAAGTGAGCAGAGGGAAGAACTCGGAAAAGTGGGGAACCTTGGGGAACTAAAGGGAGCGGGGGAAACAGATTGGAAAAAGTGGGGAACAGTGTGGAAAACGCAGAAGAGTGAGGAAACAAAGGGAGCAGGGGGAACAGATTTGAAAATGTGGGGAACTGTGTGGAACACTGCAGAACACTGCAGAACCAAAGGGAGCAGGGGGAACAGCACGGAAAAGTGGGGAACCTTGGGGAACACTGCAGAATAAAGGAGAACCAAACGGAGCAGGGGGAACAGATTGGAAAAAGTGGGGAATCGTGGGGAGTTCTGCAGAACAGTGGGGAACCAAAAGGAGCAGGGGGAATGGATTGGAAAAAATGGGGAACCGTGGAGAACACTACAGAACAGTGGGGAACCAAAGGGAGCAGGGGGAACAGATTGCAAAAGGTGGGGAACAGTGGGGAATATTGCAGAAAAGAGGGGAACCAAATGGAGCATGGGAACAGATTGGAAAAATTGGGGAACCGTGTGGAAAAATGCAGAACAGTGGGAAACCAAAGGGAGCAGGGAGAACGGATTGGAAAATGCGGGGAACCGTGGAGAGCACTGCAGTACAGAGGGGAACTAAAGGGAGCAGGGGGAACGGATTGGAAAAGTGGGGAACTGTGGGGGAAAATGCAGGACAGAGGGGAACCAAAGGGAGCAGGGGGAATGGATTGGAATTAGTGGGTAACCGTGGGGAACACTGCAGGACAGAGGGGAACCAAAGGGAGCAGGGGGAACGGTTTGGAAAAAGTGGGTAACCGTGGGGAACAAAGCAGAACACTGCAGAACCAAAAGAGCAGGAGGAACAGCTCGGAAAAGTGGGGAACCTTTGGGAACACTGCAGAATAAAGGAGAACCAAACGGAGCAGGGGGAACAGATTGGAAAAAGTGGGGAATCGTGGGGAGTTCTGCAGAACAGTGGGGAACCAAAAGGAGCAGGGGGAATGGATTGGAAAAAGTGGGGAACACTGGAGAACATTGGAGGACAGAGGGGAAACAAAGGGAGCAGGGCGAACTGATTGGAAAAAGTGGGGAAACGTGGGGAACACTGCAGGACAGAGGGGAAACACAGGGAGCAGGGTGAACAGATTCGAAAAAGTGTGCACCTTGGGGAACACTGCAGAATAGAGGGGAACTAAACGGAGCATGGGGAACAGATTGGAAAAAGTGCAGAACCATGGCGAACACTGCAAAACAGTGGGGAACCAAAGGGAGCAGCGGGAACGGATTGGAAAAAGTGGGGAACCGTGGGAAACACTGCA
Source organism: Narcine bancroftii (assembly GCF_036971445.1). Lineage (NCBI taxonomy): Eukaryota > Metazoa > Chordata > Chondrichthyes > Torpediniformes > Narcinidae > Narcine > Narcine bancroftii. Next base: position 1,226,035 of record NW_027211899.1, read on the forward strand.
GAACAGAGGGGAACGAAATGGAGCACGGCGAGCTTATCGGAAAGAAGTTGAGAAGTGGGGAACACTGCAGGACAGAGGGGAACCAAAGGGAGCAGGGGGGAACGGATTGGATAAAGTGGGGAACTGTGAAGAACAATGCAGACAGAGAGGAACCAAAGCGATCACGGCGAACAAATTCGAAAATAGTGGAAAAGTGGGGAATACTGCAGAACAGTGGGGAACCAAAGGGATCGGGGGAAACAGATTGGAAAAAGTGGGGAACAGTGTGGAAAAATGCAGAAGAGTGAGGAAACAAAGGGAGCAGGGGGTATACATTGGAAAAATTGGGGAACCATGGGGAACACTGAAGAACAGAGGGGAACCAAGGGAGCAGGGGGAGCAGATTGGAAAAAGTGGGGAACGGTGTGGAAAACTGCAGAAGAGTGGAGAAACAACGGGAGCAGGGTGAACGTATTGGAAAAAGTGGGGAACTGTTTGGAACACTGCAGAACAGAGGGGAACCAAAGGAGCACGGGGAAGAGATTGGAAAAATTTGGAAACAATGGAGGACAGTGCAGGTCGGAGGGGAACCAAAGGAGCATGGGAACAGATTGGAAAAAATGTGGAAAACCATGGGGAACACTGCAGAAAAGAGAGGACCCAAAGTGAGCAGAGGGAAGAACTCGGAAAAGTGGGGAACCTTGGGGAACCAAAGGGAGCGGGGGAAACAGATTGGAAAAAGTGGGGAACAGTGTGGAAAACGCAGAAGAGTGAGGAAACAAAGGGAGCAGGGGGAACAGATTTGAAAATGTGGGGAACTGTGTGGAACACTGCAGAACACTGCAGAACCAAAGGGAGCAGGGGGAACAGCACGGAAAAGTGGGGAACCTTGGGGAACACTGCAGAATAAAGGAGAACCAAACGGAGCAGGGGGAACAGATTGGAAAAAGTGGGGAATCGTGGGGAGTTCTGCAGAACAGTGGGGAACCAAAAGGAGCAGGGGGAATGGATTGGAAAAAATGGGGAACTGTGGAGAACATTGGAGGACAGAGGGGAAACAAAGGGAGCAGGGTGAACAGATTCGAAAAAGTGTACACCTTGGGGAACACTGCAGAATAGAGGGGAACTAAACGGAGCATGGGGAACAGATTGGAAAAAGTGAAGAACCATGGCGAACACTGCAAAACAGTGGGGAACCAAAGGGAGCAGCGGGAACGGATTGGAAAAAGTGGGGAACTGTGTGGCAAAATGCAGAACAGTGGGGAACCAAAGGGAGCAGGAGGAACAGATTGGAAAAAGTCGGGAACCGTGGAGAACACTGCAGAACAGAGGGGAACCAAAGGGAGCAGGGGTAACGGATTGGAAAATGTGGGGAACTGTATAGAATACTGCAGAATAGAGGGGAAACCAAAGGGAGCAGGGGGAACAGATTGGAAAAAGTGGAAACTGTGGGGAAAACTGCAGAACAGAGGGGAGCCCAAGGAGAAGGGCGAACAGATTGGAAAATGTGGGGAACGGTGTGGAAAAATGCAGAACAGTGGGGAACCAAATGGAGCGGGGGAAACAGATTGGAAAAATTGGGGAACAGTGTGGAACACTGCAGAACAGAAGGGAATTAAAGGAAGCAGGGGGAACGGATTGGAAAAAGTGGGGAACCGTTCAGAACACTGCACAACAGAGGGGAACCAAAGGTGCACGGGGAAGAGATTGGAAAAATTGGGAAACCATGGAGGACAGTGCAGGACGGAGGGGAACCAAAGGGAGCAGGGGGAACAGATTGGATAAAGTGGGGAACTGTGGGGAACATTGTAGAACTGAGGGGAACCAAAGAGAGCACGGCGAACAGATTGGAAAAAGTGTGGAACAGTGGGGAACACTGCAGGACAGAGGGGAACCAAAGGGAACAGGAGGTACAGGTTGTAAAAAGTGGGGAACTGTTAGCGAACACTGCAGAACAGTGGGGAACCAAAGGGAGCAGGGGGAACAGATTGCAAAAGGTGGGGAACAGTGGGGAATATTGCAGAAAAGAGGGGAACCAAATGGAGCATGGGAACAGATTGGAAAAATTGGGGAACCGTGTGGAAAAATGCAGAACAGTGGGAAACCAAAGGGAGCAGGGAGAACGGATTGGAAAATGCGGGGAACCGTGGAGAGCACTGCAGTACAGAGGGGAACTAAAGGGAGCAGGGGGAACGGATTGGAAAAGTGGGGAACTGTGGGGGAAAATGCAGGACAGAGGGGAACCAAAGGGAGCAGGGGGAATGGATTGGAATTAGTGGGTAACCGTGGGGAACACTGCAGGACAGAGGGGAACCAAAGGAAGCAGAGGGAACGGTTTGGAAAAAGTGGGTAACCGTGGGGAACACAGCAGAACACTGCAGAACCAAAAGGAGCAGGGGGAACAGCTCGGAAAAGTGGGGAACCTTGGGGAACACTGCAGAATAAAGGAGAACCAAACGGAGCAGGGGGAACAGATTGGAAAAAGTGGGGAATCGTGGGGAGTTCTGCAGAACAGTGGGGAACCAAAAGGAGCAGGGGGAATGGATTGGAAAAAGTGGGGAACACTGGAGAACATTGGAGGACAGAGGGGAAACAAAGGGAGCAGGGCGAACTGATTGGAAAAAGTGGGGAAACGTGGGGAACACTGCAGGACAGAGGGGAAACACAGGGAGCAGGGTGAACAGATTCGAAAAAGTGTGCACCTTGGGGAACACTGCAGAATAGAGGGGAACTAAACGGAGCATGGGGAACAGATTGGAAAAAGTGCAGAACCATGGCGAACACTGCAAAACAGTGGGGAACCAAAGGGAGCAGCGGGAACGGATTGGAAAAAGTGGGGAACCGTGGGAAACACTGCAGAACAGAGGGGAACGAAATGGAGCACGGCGAGCTTATCGGAAAGAAGTTGAGAAGTGGGGAACACTGCAGGACAGAGGGGAACCAAAGGGAGCAGGGGGGAACGGATTGGATAAAGTGGGGAACTGTGAAGAACAATGCAGACAGAGAGGAACCAAAGCGATCACGGCGAACAAATTCGAAAATAGTGGAAAAGTGGGGAATACTGCAGAACAGTGGGGAACCAAAGGGATCGGGGGAAACAGATTGGAAAAAGTGGGGAACAGTGTGGAAAAATGCAGAAGAGTGAGGAAACAAAGGGAGCAGGGGGTATACATTGGAAAAATTGGGGAACCATGGGGAACACTGAAGAACAGAGGGGAACCAAGGGAGCAGGGGGAGCAGATTGGAAAAAGTGGGGAACGGTGTGGAAAAATGCAGAAGAGTGGAGAAACAACGGGACCAGGGTGAACGTATTGGAAAAAGTGGGGAACTGTTTGGAACACTGCAGAACAGAGGGGAGCCCAAGGAGCACGGGGAAGAGATTGGAAAAATTTGGAAACAATGGAGGACAGTGCAGGTCGGAGGGGAACCAAAGGAGCATGGGAACAGATTGGAAAAAATGTGGAGAACCATGGGGAACACTGCAGAAAAGAGAGGACCCAAAGTGAGCAGAGGGAAGAACTCGGAAAAGTGGGGAACCTTGGGGAACCAAAGGGAGCGGGGGAAACAGATTGGAAAAAGTGGGGAACAGTGTGGAAAACGCAGAAGAGTGAGGAAACAAAGGGAGCAGGGGGAACAGATTTGAAAATGTGGGGAACTGTGTGGAACACTGCAGAACATAGGGGAACTAAAGGGAACATGGAGAATAGATTGGAAAAAGTGCGGAACCGTGGTGAACACTGCAAAACAGTGGGAAACGAAAGGGAGCAGTGGGAACGGATTGGAAAAAGTTGGGAACCGTGGGAAACACTGCAGAACAGAGGGGAACGAAAGGGAGCAGGACGAACATATCGGAAAAAAGTTGAGAAGTGGGGAACACTGCAGAACAGTGGGGAATCAAAGGGAGCAGGGGGATCAGATTGGAAAAAGTGGCGAACAGTGTGGAAAAATGCAGAAGAGTGAGGAAACAACGGGAGCAGGGTGAACGTATTGGAAAAAGTGGGGAACTGTTTGGAACACTGCAGAACAGAGGGGAACCAAAGGAGCATGGTGAAGAGATTGGAAATATTGGGAAACAATGGAGGACAGTGCAGGTCGGAGGGGAACCAAAGGAGCATGGGAAAAGATTGTAAAAAATGTGGAGAACCATGGGGAACACTGCAGAACAGAGAGGACCCAAAGTGAGCAGAGGGAAGAACTCGGAAAAGTGGGGAACCGTGGGGAACCAAAGGGAGCGGAGGAAACAGATTGGAAAAAGTGTGGAACAGTGTGGAAAACGCAGAAGAGTGAGGAAACAAAGGGAGCAGGGGGAACAGATTGGAAAATGTGGGGAACTGTGTGGAACACTGCAGAACATAGAGGAACTAAAGGGAACATGGAGAATAGATTGGAAAAAGTGCGGAACCGTGGCGAACACTGCAAAACAGTGGGAAACGAAAGGAAGCAGTGGGAACGGATTGGAAAAAGTTGGGAACCGTGGGAAACACTGCAGAACAGAGGGGAACGAAAGGGAGCAGGACGACCATATCGGAAAAAAGTTGAGAAGTGGGGAACACTGCAGAACAGTGGGGAATCAAAGGGAACAGGGGGATCAGATTGGAAAAAGTGGCGAACAGTGTGGAAAAATGCAGAAGAGTGAGGAAACAAAGGGAGCAGGGGGAACAGATTGGAAAAAGTGGGGAACTGTGTGGAAAAATGCAGAATAGTGGGGAACCAAAGGGAGCAGGAGGAACAGATTGGAAAAAGTCGGGAACCGTGGAGAACCCTGCAGAACAGAGGGGAACCAAAGGGAGCAGGGGTAACGGATTGGAAAATGTGGGGAACTGTATAGAAAACTGCAGAATAGATGGGAACCAACGGGAGCAGGGGGAACAGATTGGAAAAAGTGGAAACTGTGGGGAAAACTGCAGAACAGAGGGGAGCCCAAGGAGAACGGGGAACAGATTGGAAAAAGTGGGGAACGGTGTGTAAAATGCAGAAGAGTGGAGAAACAACGGGAGCAGGGTGAACGGATTGGAAAAAGTGGGGAACAGTGTGGAACACTGCAGAACAGAGGGGAATCAAAGGAAGCAGGGGGAACGGATTGGAAAAAGTGGGGAACCGTTCGGAACACTGAACAACAGAGGGGAACCAAAGGAGCACGGGGAAGAGATTGGAAAAATTGGGAAACCATGGAGGACAGTGCAGGACGGAGGGGAACCAAAGGGAGCAGGGGGAACAGATTGGAAAAAGTGGGGAACTGTGGGGAACACTGTAGAACAGAGAGGAAGCAAAGAGAGCACGGCGAACAGATTGGAAAAAGTGTGGAACCGTGGGGAACACTGCAGGACAGAGGGGAACCAAAGGGAACAGGAGGTACAGGTTGGAAAAAGTGGGGAACCGTTGGCGAACACTGCAGAATAGTGGGGAACAAAAGGGAGCAGGGGGAACAGATTGCAAAAAGTGGGGAACAGTGTGGAACATTGCAGAAAAGAGGGGAAGCAAATGGAGCATGGGAACAGATTGGAAAAATCGGGGAACCATGTGGAAAAATGCAGAACAGTGGGAAACCAAAGGGAGCAGGGAGAACGGATTGGAAAATGTGGGGAACCGTGGGGAACACTGCAGAACAGAGGGGAACGAAATGGAGCACGGAGAGCATATCGGAAAGAAGTTGAGAAGTGTGGAACACTGTAGAACAGAGAGGAACCAAAGAGAGCACGGCGAACAGATTGGAAAAAGTGTGGAACCGTGGGGAACACTGCAGAACAGTGGGGAACCAAAGGGAGCAGCGGGAACGGATTGGAAAAAGTGGGGAACCGTGGGAAACACTGCAGAACAGAGGGGAACGAAATGGAGCACGGCGAGCATATCGGAAAGAAGTTGAGAAGTGGGGAACACTGTAGAACAGAGAGGAACCAAAGAGAGCACGGCGAACAGATTGGAAAAAGTGTGGAACCGTGGGGAACACTGCAGAACAGTGGGGAACAAAAGGGAGCAGGGGGAACAGATTGCAAAAAGTGGGGAACAGTGTGGAATATTGCAGAAAAGAGGGGAAGCAAATGGAGCATGGGAACAGATTGGAAAAATCGGGGAACCATGTGGAAAAATGCAGAACAGTGGGAAACCAAAGGGAGCAGGGAGAACGGATTGGAAAATGTGGGGAACCGTGGGGAACACTGCAGGACAGAGGGGAACCATAGGGAACAGGAGGTACAGGTTGTAAAAAGTGGGGAACCGTTAGCGTACACTGCAGAACAGTGGGGAACCAAAGGGAGCAGGTGGAACAGATTGCAAAAGGTGGGGAACAGTGGGGAATATTGCAGAAAAGAGGGGAACCAAATGGAGTATGGGAACAGATTGGAAAAATTGGGTAACCGTGTGGAAAAATGCAGAACAGTGGGAAACAAAAGGGAGCAGGGAGAACGGATTGGAAAAAGTGGGGAACCGTTCGGATCACTGCACAACAGAGGGGAACCAAAGGAGCACGGGGAAGAGATTGGAAAAATTGGGAAAGCATGGAGGACAGTGCAGGACGGAGGGGAACCAAAGGGAGCAGGGGGAACAGATTGGATAAAGTGGGGAACTGTGGGGAACATTGTAGAACTGAGGGGAACGAAAGAGAGCACGACGAACAGATTGGAAAAAGTGTGGAACCATGGGGAACACTGCAGGACAGAGGGGAACCAAAGGGAACAGGAGGTACAGGTTGTAAAAAGTGGGGAACCGTTAGCGAACACTGCAGAACAGTGGGGAACCAAAGGGAGCAGGGGGAACAGATTGCAAAAGTGGGGAACAGTGGGGAATATTGCAGAAAAGAGGGGAACCAAATGGAGCATGGGAACAGATTGGAAAAATTGGGGAAACGTGTGGAAAAATGCAGAACAGTGGGAAACCAAAGGGAGCAGGGAGAACGGATTGGAAAATGCGGGGAACCGTGGAGAGCACTGCAGGACAGAGGGGAACCAAAGGGAGCAGGGGGAATGGATTGGAATAAGTGGGTAACCGTGGGGAACACTGCAGGACAGAGGGGAACCAAAGGGAGCAGGGGGAACGGTTTGGAAAAAGTGGGTAACCGTGGGGAACACTGCAGAACACTGCAGAACCAAAGGGAGCAGGGGGAACAGGTTGGAAAAGTGGGGAACCTTGTTGAACACTGCAGAATAAAGAAGAACCAAACGGAGCAGGGGGAACAGATTGGAAAAAGTGGGGAATCGTGGGGAGTTCTGCAGAACAGTGGGGAACCAAAAGGAGCAGGGGGAATGGATTGGAAAAAGAGGGGAACCGTGGGGAACATTGGAGGACAGAGGGGAAACAAAGGGAGCAGGGCGAACTGATTGGAAAAAGTGGGGAATCGTGGGGAACACTGCAGGACAGAGGGGAAACAAACGGAGCAGGGTGAACAGATTCGAAAAAGTGTGCACCTTAGGGAACAATGCAGAATAGAGGGGAACTAAACGGAGCATGGGGAACTGATTGGAAAAAGTGCAGAACCATGGCGAACACTGCAAAACAGTGGGGAACCAAAGGGAGCAGCGGGAACGGATTGGAAAAAGTGGGGAACCGTGGGAAACACTGCAGAACAGAGGGGAACGAAATGGAGCACGGCGAGCATATCGGAAAGAAGTTGAGAAGTGGGGAACACTGCAGGACAGAGGGGAACCAAAGGGAGCAGGGGGGAACGGATTGGATAAAGTGGGGAACTGTGAAGAACAATGCAGACAGAGAGGAACCAAAGCGATCACGGCGAACAAATTCGAAAATAGTGGAAAAGTGGGGAATACTGCAGAACAGTGGGGAACCAAAGGGATCGGGGGAAACAGATTGGAAAAAGTGGGGAACAGTGTGGAAAAATGTAGAAGAGTGAGGAAACAAAGGGAGCAGGGGGTATACATTGGAAAAATTGGGGAATCATGGGGAACACTGCAGGACAGAGGGGAAACAAGGGAGCAGGTGGAACGGATTGGAAAAAATGGGGAATCATGAAGGACAATGCAGGACAGAGGGGAAAGAAAGGGCACAGGGGGAACGGATTGGAAAAAGTGGGGAACTGTGGGGAACACTGCAGAACAGAGGGGAACCAATGGGAGCAGAGCGAACAGATTGGAAAAAAGTGGGAACTGTGGGGAAAACTGCAGAACAGAGGGGAACCAAAGGGATCAGGGGGGACGGATTGGAAGAAGGGGGGAACCGTGTAGAACACTGCAGGAAAGAGGGGAACCAAAGGGAGCTGGGGGAACGGATTGGAAAAAGTGGGGAAACATGGGGAACACTGCAGAACAGAGGGGAACCAAAAGATCAGGGAAAAGGGATTGGAAAAACTGGGAAACAATGGAGGACAGTGCAGGTCGGAGGGGAACCAAAAGGAGCATGGGAACAGATTGGAAAAAATGTGGAGAACCATGGGGAACACTGCAGAACAGAGAGGACCCAAAGTGAGCAGAGGGAAGAACTCGGAAAAGTGGGGAACCGTGGGGAACCAAAGGGAGCGGGGGAAACAGATTGGAAAAAGTGGGGAACAGTGTGGAACACTTCAGAACATAGGGGAACTAAAGGGAATATGGAGAATAGATTGGAAAAAGTGCGGAACCGTGGCGAACACTGCAAAACAGTGGGGAAAGAAAGGGAGCAGTGGGAATGGATTGGAAAAAGTTGGGAACCGTGGGAAACACTGCAGAACAGAGGGGAACGAAAGGGAGCAGGACGAACATATCGGAAAAAAGTTGAGAAGTGGCGAACACTGCAGAACAGTGGGGAACCAAAGGGAGCAGGGGGAACAGATTGCAAAAAGTGGGGAACAGTGGGGAATATTGCAGAAAAGAGGGGAAGCAAATGGAGCATGGGAACAGATTGGAAAAATCGGGGAACCGTGTGGAAAAATGCAGAACAGTGGGAAACCAAAGGGAGCAGGGAGAACGGATTGGAATATGTGGGGAACCGTGGGGAGCACTGCAGTACAGAGGGGAACTAAAGGGAGCAAGGGGAACGGATTGGAAAAGTGGGGAAATATGGGGGAAAATGCAGGACAGAGGGGAACCAAAGGGAGCAGGGGGAATGGATTGGAAAAAGTGGGTAACCGTGGGGAACACTGCAGGACAGAGGGGAACCAAAGGGAGCAGGGGGAACGGTTTGGAAAAAAAGGGTAACCGTGGGGAACACTGCAGAACACTGCGGAACCAAAGGGAGCAGGGGGAACAGCTCGGAAAAGTGGGGAACCGTGGGGAACATGCAGAATAAAGGAGAACCAAATGGAGCAGGTGGAACAGATTGGAAAAAGTGGGGAATCGTGGGGAGTTCTGCAGAACAGTGGGGAACCAAAAGGAGCAGGGGGAATGGATTGGAAAAAGTGGGGAACCGTGGAGAACATTGCAGGACAGAGGGGAAACAAAGGGAGCAGGGCGAACTGATTGGAAAAAGTGGGGAAACGTGGGGAACACTGCAGGACAGAGGGGAAACAAAGGGAGCAGGGTGAACAGATTCGAAAAAGTGTGCAACCTTGGGGAACACTGCAGAATAGAGGGGAACTAAACGGAGCAAAGGGAACAGATTGGAAAAAGTGCAGAACCATGGTGAACACTGCAAAACAGTGGGGAACCAAAGGGAGCGGGGGAAACAGATTGGAAAAAGTGGGGAACAGTGTGGAAAAATGCAGAAGAGTGAGGAAACAAAGGGAGCAGGGGGTACAGGTAGGAAAAAGTGGGGAATCGCGAAGGACAATGCAGGACAGAGGGGAAAGAAAGGGCACAGGGGGAACGGATTGGAAAAAGTGGGGAACTGTGGGGAACACTGCAGAACAGAGGGGAAACAATGGGAGCAGGGCGAACAGATTGGAAAAAGTGGGGAACGGTGTGGAAAACTGCAGAAGAGTGGAGAAACAACGGGAGCAGGGGGAACAGCTCGGAAAAGTGGGGAACCGTGGGGAACACTGCAGAATAAAGGAGAACCAAACGGAGCAGGGGGAACAGATTGGAAAAAGTGGGGAATCGTGGGGAGTTCTGCACAACATTGGGGAACCAAAAGGAGCAGGGGGAATGGATTGGAAAAAGTGGGTACCCGTGGAGAACACTGCAGGGCAGAGGGGAACCAAAGGGAGCAGGGGGAACAGATTGGAAAAAGTGGGGAATCGTGGAGAGTTCTGCAGAACAGTGGGGAACCAAAGGGAGCAGGGGGAATGGATTGGAAAAAGTGGGTAACCGTGGAGAACACTGCAGGGCAGAGGGGAAACAAAGGGAGCAGGGGGAACGGTTTGGAAAAAGTGGGTAACCGTGGGGAACACTGCAGAACACTGCGGAACCAAAGGGAGCAGGGGGAACGGTTTGGAAAAAGTGGGTAACCGTGGGGAACACTGCAGAACACTGCGGAACCAAAGGGAGCAGGGGGAACAGCTCGGAAAAGTGGGGAACCGTGGGGAACACTGCAGAATAAAGGTGAACCAAACGGAGCAGGGGGAACAGATTGGAAAAAGTGGGGAATCGTGGAGAGTTCTGCAGAACAGTGGGGAACCAAAAGGAGCAGGGGGAATGGATTGGAAAAAGTGGGGAAACGTGGGGAACACTGCAGGACAGAGGGGAAACAAAGGGAGCAGGGTGAACAGATTCGAAAAAGTGTGCAACCTTGGGGAACACTGCAGAATAGAGGGGAACTAAACGGAGCAAAGGGAACAGATTGGAAAAAGTGCAGAACCATGGCGAACACTGCACAACAGTGGGGAACCAAAGGGTGCAGCGGGAACGGATTGGAAAAAGTGGGGAACCGTGGGAAACACTGCAGAACAGAGGGGAACGAAATGGAGCACGGCGAGCATCTCGGAAAGAAGTTGAGAAGTGGGGAACACTGCAGGACAGAGGGGAACCAAAGGGAGCAGGGGGAACAGATTGGATAAAGTGGGGAACTGTGAAGAACACTGCAGAAAGAGAGGAACCAAAGCGATCACGGCGAACAAATTTGAAAATAGTGGAAAAGTGGGGAATACTGCAGAACAGTGGGGAACCAAAGGGAGCGGGGGTATACATCGGAAAAATTGCGGAACCGTGGGGAACACTGCAGAACAGAGGGGAACCAATGGAGCAGGTGGAACGGATTGGAAAAAGTGGGGAATTGCGAAGGACAATACAGGACAGAGGGGAAAGAAAGGGCACAGGGGGAACGGATTGGAAAAAGTGGGGAACTGTGTGGAACACTGCAGAACCGAGGGGAAACAATGGGAGCAGGGCGAACAGATTGGAAAAAGTGGGGAACGGTGTGGAAAAATGCAGAAGAGTGGAGAAACAACGGGAGCAGGGTGAACGGATTGGAAAAAGTGGGGAAGTGTTTGGAACACTGCAGAACAGAGCGGAAACAAAGGAAGCAGGGGGAACGGATTGGAAAAAGTGGGGAATCGTTAGGAACACAGCACTACAGAGGGTAACCAAAGGAGCACGGGTAAGAGATTGGAAAAATTGGGAAACAATGGAGGACAGTGCAGGACGGAGGGGAACCAAAGGGAGAAGGGGGAACAGATTGGAAAACGTGGGGAACAGTGGGGAACACTGTAGAAAAGAGGGGAACGAAAGAGAGCACGGCGAACAGATTGGAAAAAGTGTGGAGCCGTGGGGAACACTGCAGGACAGAGGGGAACCAAAGGGAGCAGGGAGAACAGATTGGAAAAGTGGGGAAATATGGGGCAAAATGCAGGACAGAGGGGAACCAAAGGGAGCAGGGGGAATGGATTGGAAAAAGTGGGTACCCGTGGAGAACACTGCAGGGCAGAGGGGAACCAAAGGGAGCAGGGGGAACGGTTTGGAAAAAGTGGGTAACCGTGGGGAACACTGCAGAACACTGCGGAACCAAAGGGAGCAGGGGGAACAGCTCGGAAAAGTGGGGAACCGTGGGGAACACTGCAGAATAAAGGAGAACCAAACGAAGCAGGGTGAACAGATTGGAAAAAGTGGGGAATCGTGGGGAGTTCTGCAGAACATTGGGGAACCAAAAGGAGCAGGGGGAATGGATTGGAATAAGTGGGTACCTGTGGAGAACACTGCAGGGCAGAGGGGAACCAAAGGGAGCAGGGGGAACAGATTGGAAAAAGTGGGGAATCGTGGAGAGTTCTGCAGAACAGTGGGGAACCAAAGGGAGCAGGGGGAATGGATTGGAAAAAGTGGGTAACCGTGGAGAACACTGCAGGGCAGAGGGGAACCAAAGGGAGCAGGGGGAACGGTTTGGAAAAAGTGGGTAACCGTGGGGAACACTGCAGAACACTGCGGACCAAAGGGAGCAGGGGGAACGGTTTGGAAAAAGTGGGTAACCGTGGGGAACACTGCAGAACACTGCGGAACCAAAGGGAGCAGGGGGAACAGCTCGGAAAAGTGGGGAACCGTGGGGAACACTGCAGAATAAAGGTGAAACAAACGGAGCAGGGGGAACAGATTGGAAAAAGTGGGGAATCGTGGAGAGTTCTGCAGAACAGTGGGGAACCAAAAGGAGCAGGGGGAATGGATTGGAAAAAGTGGGGAAACGTGGGGAACACTGCAGGACAGAGGGGAAACAAAGGGAGCAGGGTGAACAGATTCAAAAAAGTGTGCAACCTTGGGGAACACTGCAGAATAGAGGGGAACTAAACGGAGCAAAGGGAACAGATTGGAAAAAGTGCAGAACCATGGCGAACACTGCAAAACAGTGGGGAACCAAAGGGAGCAGCGGGAACGGATTGAAAAAAGTGGGGAACCGTGGGAAACACTGCAGAACAGAGGGGAACGAAATGGAGCACGGCGAGCATATCGGAAAGAATTTGAGAAGTGGGGAACACTGCAGGACAGAGGGGAACCAAAGGGAGCAGGGGGAACGGATTGGAAAAAGTGGGGAATTGCGAAGGACAATGCAGGACAGAGGGGAAAGAAAGGGCACAGGGGGAACGGATTGGAAAAAGTGGGGAACTGTGTGGAACACTGCAGAACCGAGGGGAAACAATGGGAGCAGGGCGAACAGATTGGAAAAAGTGGGGAACGGTGTGGAAAAATGCAGAAGAGTGGAGAAACAACGGGAGCAGGGTGAACGGATTGGAAAAAGTGGGGAAGTGTTTGGAACACTGCAGAACAGAGCGGAAACAAAGGAAGCAGGGGGAACGGATTGGAAAAAGTGGGGAACCGTTAGGAACACAGCACTACAGAGGGGAACCAAAGGAGCACGGGGAAGAGATTGGAAAAATTGGGAAACAATGGAGGACAGTGCAGGACGGAGGGGAACCAAAGGGAGCAGGGGGAACAGATTGGAAAAAGTGGGGAACTGTGGGGAACACTGTTGAACAGAGGGGAACCAAAGAGAGCACGGCGAACAGATTGGAAAAAGTGTGGAGGCGTGGGGAACACTGCAGGACAGAGGGGAACCAAAGGGAGCAGGGAAAACAGATTGGAAAAATTGGGGAATCCTGGGAAACACTGCAGAAAAGAGGGGAACCAAAGGGAGCAGGGGGAACAGATTGGAAAAAATGTGGAGAACAGTGGGGAAACTGCAGAACAGAGGGGAACCAAAGGGAGCAGGGGAAAAAGATTGGAAAAAGTGGGGAACAGTGTGGAAAATGCAGAAGAGTGAGGAAACAAAGGGAGCAGGGGGTATACATTGGAAAAAGTGGGGAACTGTGGGGAACACTGTAGAACGGAGGGGAACCAAAGAGAGCACGGCGAACAGATTGTAAAAAGTGTGGAGCCATGGCGAACACTGCAGGACAGAGGGGAACCAAAGGGAGCAGGGAGAACAGATTGGAAAAAGTTGGGAATCTTGGGGAACACTGCAGAAAAGAGGGGAACCAAAGGGATCAGGGGGAACAGATTGGAAAAATTTGGAGAACCGTGGGGAAACTGCAGAACAGAGGGGAACCAAAGGCGCAGGGTTAACAGATTGGAAAAAATTGGGGAACTGTCTGGAACACAGCAGAACAGAGGGGAAAAAAAGGGAGCATGGGAACAAATTGGAAAAAATGTGGAGAACCATGGAGAACACTGCAGAACAGAGAGGACCCAAAGGGAGCAGAGGGAAGAACTCGGAAAAGTGGGGAACCGTGGGGAACACTGCAGAATAGAGGGGAACCAAGAGAGCAGGGGGAACGGATTGGAAAAAGTGGGGAACTGTGAAGAACACTGCAGACAGAGAGGAACCAAAGCGAGCACGGCGAACAAATTGGAAAATAGTGGAGAAGTGGGGAACACTGCAGAACAGTGGGGAACCAAAGGGAGCGGGGGAAACAGATTGGAAAAAGTGGGGAAGTGTGGAAAATGCAGAAGAGTGAGGAAACAAAGGGAGCAGGGGGAACAGATTGGAAAAAGTGGGGAACGGTGTGGAAAATGCAGAAGAGTGAGGAAAAAAAAGGGAGCAGGGGGAACAGATTGGAAAAAAAGTGGGGAACCGTGGAGAACACTGCAGAACAGAGGGGGAAAAAAGGGAGAAGGGGAACAGATTGGAAAAAATGTGAAGAACCGTGGGGAACACTGCAGAACAGAGGGGAACCAAAGGAGCAAGGGCAACTGATTAGAAAAAGAGGGGAACCATGGGGAACACTGCAGAACAGAGGGGAACCGAATGGAGTACGGGGTACAGATTGGAAAAATTTGGGGATTATGTGGAAATGTACAGAACAGTGGGGAACCAAAGGGAGCAGGGGGAACGGAGTGGAAAAAATGGGGAACCGTGGGGAACACTGCAGAACAGAGGGGAACCAAACGGAGCAGGGGGAACGGATTGGATAAAGTGGGGAACTGTAAAGAACACTGCAGACAGAGGAACCAAAGCGATCATGGCGAACAAATTGGAAAATAGAGAAGTGGGGAATAGTGCAGAACAGTGGGGAACCAAAGGGAGCGGGGAAAACAGAGTGGAAAAAGTGGGGAACAGTGTGGAAAAATGCAGAAGAGTGAGGAAACAAAGGGAGCACGGCGAACAGATTGGAAAAAATGTGGAACCGTGGGGAACACTGCAGGACAGAGGGGAACCAAAGGGAACAGGAGGTACAGGTTGGAAAAAGTGGGGAACCGTTGGCGAACACTGCAGAACAGTGGAGAACCAAAGGGAGCAGGGGGAACAGATTGCAAAAAGTGGTGAACAGTGGGGAATATTGCAGAAAAGAGGGGAAGCAAATGGAGCATGGGAACAGATTGGAAAAATCAGGGAACCGTGTGGAAAAATGCAGAACAGTGGGAAACAAAGGGAGCAGGGAGAACGGATTGGAAAATGTGGGGAACCGTGGGGAGCACTGCAGTACAGAGGGGAACTAAAGGGAGCAGGGGGAAAGGATTGGAAAAAGTGGGTAACCGTGGGAAACACTGCAGGACAGAGGGGAAACAACGGGAGCAGGGTGTACGGATTGGAAAAAGTGGGGAAGTGTTTGGAACACTGCAGAACAGAGCGGAAACAAAGGAAGCAGGGGGAACGGATTGGAAAAAGTGGGGAATCGTTAGGAACACAGCACTACAGAGGGTAACCAAAGGAGCACGGGTAAGAGATTGGAAAAATTGGGAAACAATGGAGGACAGTGCAGGACGGAGGGGAACCAAAGGGAGAAGGGGGAACAGATTGGAAAACGTGGGGAACAGTGGGGAACACTGTAGAAAAGAGGGGAACGAAAGAGAGCACGGCGAACAGATTGGAAAAAGTGTGGAGCCGTGGGGAACACTGCAGGACAGAGGGGAACCAAAGGGAGCAGGGAGAACAGATTGGAAAAGTGGGGAAATATGGGGCAAAATGCAGGACAGAGGGGAACCAAAGGGAGCAGGGGGAATGGATTGGAAAAAGTGGGTACCCGTGGAGAACACTGCAGGGCAGAGGGGAACCAAAGGGAGCAGGGGGAACGGTTTGGAAAAAGTGGGTAACCGTGGGGAACACTGCAGAACACTGCGGAACCAAAGGGAGCAGGGGGAACAGCTCGGAAAAGTGGGGAACCGTGGGGAACACTGCAGAATAAAGGAGAACCAAACGAAGCAGGGTGAACAGATTGGAAAAAGTGGGGAATCGTGGGGAGTTCTGCAGAACATTGGGGAACCAAAAGGAGCAGGGGGAATGGATTGGAATAAGTGGGTACCCGTGGAGAACACTGCAGGGCAGAGGGGAACCAAAGGGAGCAGGGGGAACAGTTTGGAAAAAGTGGGGAATCGTGGAGAGTTCTGCAGAACAGTGGGGAACCAAAGGGAGCAGGGGGAATGGATTGGAAAAAGTGGGTAACCGTGGAGAACACTGCAGGGCAGAGGGGAACCAAAGGGAGCAGGGGGAACGGTTTGGAAAAAGTGGGTAACCGTGGGGAACACTGCAGAACACTGCGGAACCAAAGGGAGCAGGGGGAACGGTTTGGAAAAAGTGGGTAACCGTGGGGAACACTGCAGAACACTGCGGAACCAAAGGGAGCAGGGGGAACAGCTCGGAAAAGTGGGGAACCGTGGGGAACACTGCAGAATAAAGGTGAAACAAACGGAGCAGGGGGAACAGATTGGAAAAAGTGGGGAATCGTGGAGAGTTCTGCAGAACAGTGGGGAACCAAAAGGAGCAGGGGGAATGGATTGGAAAAAGTGGGGAAACGTGGGGAACACTGCAGGACAGAGGGGAAACAAAGGGAGCAGGGTGAACAGATTCGAAAAAGTGTGCAACCTTGGGGAACACTGCAGAATAGAGGGGAACTAAACGGAGCAAAGGGAACAGATTGGAAAAAGTGCAGAACCATGGCGAACACTGCAAAACAGTGGGGAACCAAAGGGAGCAGCGGGAACGGATTGGAAAAAGTGGGGAACCGTGGGAAACACTGCAGAACAGAGGGGAACGAAATGGAGCACGGCGAGCATATCAGAAAGAATTTGAGAAGTGGGGAACACTGCAGGACAGAGGGGAACCAAAGGGAGCAGGGGGAACGGATTGGAAAAAGTGGGGAATTGCGAAGGACAATGCAGGACAGAGGGGAAAGAAAGGGCACAGGGGGAACGGATTGGAAAAAGTGGGGAACTGTGTGGAACACTGCAGAACCGAGGGGAAACAATGGGAGCAGGGCGAACAGATTGGAAAAAGTGGGGAACGGTGTGGAAAAATGCAGAAGAGTGGAGAAACAACGGGAGCAGGGTGAACGGATTGGAAAAAGTGGGGAAGTGTGTGGAACACTGCAGAACAGAGCGGAAACAAAGGAAGCAGGGGGAACGGATTGGAAAAAGTGGGGAACCGTTAGGAACACAGCACTACAGAGGGGAACCAAAGGAGCACGGGGAAGAGATTGGAAAAATTGGGAAACAATGGAGGACAGTGCAGGACGGAGGGGAACCAAAGGGAGCAGGGGGAACAGATTGGAAAAAGTGGGGAATCGTGGGGAGTTCTGCAGAACAGTGGGGAACCAAAAGGAGTAGGGGGAATGGATTGGAAAAAGTGGGGAACCGTGGAGAACATTGCAGGACAGAGGGGAAACAAAGGGAGCAGGGGGAACGGATTGGATAAAGTGGGGAACTGTGAAGAACACTGCAGACAGAGAGGAACCAAAGCGATCATGGCGAACAAATTGGAAAATAGTGGAGAAGTGGGGAATACTGCAGAACAGTGGGGAACCAAAGGGAGCGGGGAAAACAGAGTGGAAAAAGTGGGGAACAGAGTGGAAAAATGAAGAAGAGTGAGGAAACAAAGGGAGCAGGGGGTATACATTGGAAAAATTGGGGAACCATGGGGAACACTGCAGAACAGAGGGGAACCAAGGGAGCAGGTGGAACGGATTGGAAAAAGTGGGGAACTGTGTGGAAAAATGCAGAAGAGTGGGGAACAAAGGGAGCAGGGAGAACGGATTGGAAAAAGTCGGGGACCGTGGAGAACACTGCAGAACAGAAGGGAAACAAAGGGAGCAGGGGTAACGGATTGGAAAATGTGGGGAACTGTATAGAAAACTGCAGAATAGAAGGGAACCAATGGGAGCAGGGGGAAAGGATTGGATAAAGTGGGGAACTGTGAAGAACACTGCAGAAAGAGAGGAACCAAAGCGATCACGGCGAACAAATTCGAAAATAGTGGAAAAGTGGGGAATACTGCAGAACGATGGGGAACCAAAGAGAGCGGGGGAAACAGATTGGAAAAAGTGGGGAACCGTGGAGAACATTGCAGGACAGAGGGGAAACAAAGGGAGCAGGGGGAACGGATTGGATAAAGTGGGGAACTGTGAAGAAGACTGCAGACAGAGAGGAAACAAAGCGATCATGGCGAACAAATTGGAAAATAGTGGAGAATTGGGGAATACTGCAGAACGGTGGGGAACCAAAGAGAGCGGGGGAAACAGATTGGAAAAAGTGGGGAACGGTGTGGAAAATGCAGAAGAGTGAGGAAACAAAGGGAGCAGGGGGTATACATTGGAAAAATTGGGGAACCATGGGGAACACTGCAGAACAGAGGGGAACCAAGGGAGCAGGTGGAACGGATTGGAAAAAGTGGGGAACTGTGTGGAAAAATGCAGAAGAGTGGGGAACAAAGGGAGCAGGGAGAACGGATTGGAAAAAGTCGGGGACCGTGGAGAACACTGCAGAACAGAAGGGAAACAAAGGGAGCAGGGGTAACGGATTGGAAAATGTGGGGAACTGTATAGAAAACTGCAGAATAGAGGGGAACCAATGGGAGCAGGGGGAAAGGATTGGATAAAGTGGGGAACTGTGAAGAACACTGCAGAAAGAGAGGAACCAAAGCGATCACGGCGAACAAATTCGAAAATAGTGGAAAAGTGGGGAATACTGCAGAACGGTGGGGAACCAAAGAGAGCGGGGGAAACAGATTGGAAAAAGTGGGGAACAGTGTGGAAAAATGCAGAAGAGTGAGGAAACAAAGGGAGCAGGGGGAACAGATTGGAAAAAGTGGGGAACGGTGTGGAAAATGCAGAAGAGTGAGGAAAAAAAAAGGGAGCAGGGGATACAGACTGGAAAAAGTGGGCAACGGTGTGAAAAATGCAGAAGTGAGTGGAACCAAAGGAGCAGGGGGAAACAGATTGGAAAAAGTGGGGAACAGTGTGGAAAAATGCAGAAGAGTGAGGAAACAAAGGGAGCAGGGGGAACAGATTGGAAAAAGTGGGGAACGGTGTGGAAAATGCAGAAGAGTGAGGAAACAAAGGGAGCAGGGGGTATACATTGGAAAAATTGGGGAACCATGGGGAACACTGCAGAACAGAGGGGAACCAAGGGAGCAGGAGGAACGGATTGGAAAAAGTGGGGAACTGTGTGGAAAAATGCAGAAGAGTGGGGAACAAAGGGAGCAGGGTGAACAGATTCGAAAAAGTGTGCAACCTTGGGGAACACTGCAGAATAGAGGGGAACTAAACGGAGCAAAGGGAACAGATTGGAAAAAGTGCAGAACCATGGCGAACACTGCACAACAGTGGGGAACCAAAGGGAGCAGCGGGAACGGATTGGAAAAAGTGGGGAACCGTGGGAAACACTGCAGAACAGAGGGGAACGAAATGGAGCACGGCGAGCATCTCGGAAAGAAGTTGAGAAGTGGGGAACACTGCAGGACAGAGGGGAACCAAAGGGAGCAGGGGGAACGGATTGGATAAAGTGGGGAACTGTGAAGAACACTGCAGAAAGAGAGGAACCAAAGCGATCACGGCGAACAAATTTGAAAATAGTGGAAAAGTGGGGAATACTGCAGAACAGTGGGGAACCAAAGGGAGCGGGGGGTATACATCGGAAAAATTGCGGAACCGTGGGGAACACTGCAGAACAGAGGGGAACCAATGGAGCAGGTGGAACGGATTGGAAAAAGTGGGGAATTGCGAAGGACAATACAGGACAGAGGGGAAAGAAAGGGCACAGGGGGAACGGATTGGAAAAAGTGGGGAACTGTGTGGAACACTGCAGAACTGAGGGGAAACAATGGGAGCAGGGCGAACAGATTGGAAAAAGTGGGGAACGGTGTGGAAAAATGCAGAAGAGTGGAGAAACAACGGGAGCAGGGTGAACGGATTGGAAAAAGTGGGGAAGTGTTTGGAACACTGCAGAACAGAGCGGAAACAAAGGAAGCAGGGGGAACTGATTGGAAAAAGTGGGGAATCGTTAGGAACACAGCACTACAGAGGGTAACCAAAGGAGCACGGGTAAGAGATTGGAAAAATTGGGAAACAATGGAGGACAGTGCAGGACGGAGGGGAACCAAAGGGAGAAGGGGGAACAGATTGGAAAACGTGGGGAACAGTGGGGAACACTGTAGAAAAGAGGGGAACGAAAGAGAGCACGGCGAACAGATTGGAAAAAGTGTGGAGCCGTGGGGAACACTGCAGGACAGAGGGGAACCAAAGGGAGCAGGGAGAACAGATTGGAAAAGTGGGGAAATATGGGGCAAAATGCAGGACAGAGGGGAACCAAAGGGAGCAGGGGGAATGGATTGGAAAAAGTGGGTACCCGTGGAGAACACTGCAGGGCAGAGGGAAACCAAAGGGAGCAGGGGGAACGGTTTGGAAAAAGTGGGTAACCGTGTGGAACACTGCAGAACACTGCGGAACCAAAGGGAGCAGGGGGAACAGCTCGGAAAAGTGGGGAACCGTGGGGAACACTGCAGAATAAAGGAGAACCAAACGAAGAAGGGTGAACAGATTGGAAAAAGTGGGGAATCGTGGGGAGTTCTGCAGAACATTGGGGAACCAAAAGGAGCAGGGGGAATGGATTGGAATAAGTGGGTACCCGTGGAGAACACTGCAGGGCAGAGGGGAACCAAAGGGAGCAGGGGGAACAGATTGGAAAAAGTGGGGAATCGTGGAGAGTTCTGCAGAACAGTGGGGAACCAAAGGGAGCAGGGGGAATGGATTGGAAAAAGTGGGTAACCGTGGAGAACACTGCAGGGCAGAGGGGAACCAAAGGGAGCAGGGGGAACGGTTTGGAAAAAGTGGGTAACCGTGGGGAACACTTCAGAACACTGCGGAACCAAAGGGAGCAGGGGGAACGGTTTGGAAAAAGTGGGTAACCGTGGGGAACACTGCAGAACACTGCGGAACCAAAGGGAGCAGGGGGAACAGCTCGGAAAAGTGGGGAACCGTGGGGAACACTGCAGAATAAAGGTGAAACAAACGGAGCAGGGGGAACAGATTGGAAAAAGTGGGGAATCGTGGAGAGTTCTGCAGAACAGTGGGGAACCAAAAGGAGCAGGGGGACTGGATTGGAAAAAGTGGGGAAACGTGGGGAACACTGCAGGACAGAGGGGAAACAAAGGGAGCAGGGTGAACAGATTCGAAAAAGTGTGCAACCTTGGGGAACACTGCAGAATAGAGGGGAACTAAACGGAGCAAAGGGAACAGATTGGAAAAAGTGCAGAACCATGGCGAACACTGCAAAACAGTGGGGAACCAAAGGGAGCAGCGGGAACGGATTGGAAAAAGTGGGGAACCGTGGGAAACACTGCAGAACAGAGGGGAACGAAATGGAGCACGGCGAGCATATCGGAAAGAATTTGAGAAGTGGGGAACACTGCAGGACAGAGGGGAACCAAAGGGAGCAGGGGGAAAGGGTTGGATAAAGTGGTAAACTGTGAAGAACATTGCAGAAAGAGAGGAACCAAAGCGATCACGGCGAACAAATTTGAAAATAGTGGAAAAGTGGGGAATACTGCAGAACAGTGGGGAACCAAAGGGAGCGGGGGGTATACATTGGAAAAATTGCGGAACCGTGGGGAACACTGCAGAACAGAGGGGAACCAACGGAGCAGGTGGAACGGATTGGAAAAAGTGGGGAATTGCGAAGGACAATGCAGGACAGAGGGGAAAGAAAGGGCAGAGGGGGAACGGATTGGAAAAAGTGGGGAACTGTGTGGAACACTGCAGAACCGAGGGGAAACAATGGGAGCAGGGCGAACAGATTGGAAAAAGTGGGGAACGGTGTGGAAAAATGCAGAAGAGTGGAGAAACAACGGGAGCAGGGTGAACGGATTGGAAAAAGTGGGGAAGTGTTTGGAACACTGCAGAACAGAGCGGAAACAAAGGAAGCAGGGGGAACGGATTGGAAAAAGTGGGGAACCGTTAGGAACACAGCACTACAGAGGGGAACCAAAGGAGCACGGGGAAGAGATTGGAAAAATTGGGAAACAATGGAGGACAGTGCAGGATGGAGGGGAACCAAAGGGAGCAGGGGGAACAGATTGGAAAAAGTGGGGAACTGTGGGGAACACTGTTGAACAGAGGGGAACCAAAGAGAGCACGGCGAACAGATTGGAAAAAGTGTGGAGGCGTGGGGAACACTGCAGGACAGAGGGGAACCAAAGGGAGCAGGGAGAACAGATTGGAAAAATTGGGGAATCCTGGGAAACACTGCAGAAAAGAGGGGAACCAAAGGGAGCAGGGGGAACAGATTGGAAAAAATGTGGAGAACAGTGGGGAAACTGCAGAACAGAGGGGAACCAAAGGGAGCAGGGGAAAAAGATTGGAAAAAGTGGGGAACAGTGTGGAAAATGCAGAAGAGTGAGGAAACAAAGGGAGCAGGGGGTATACATTGGAAAAAGTGGGGAACTGTGGGGAACACTGTAGAACGGAGGGGAACCAAAGAGAGCACGGCGAACAGATTGTAAAAAGTGTGGAGCCATGGCGAACACTGCAGGACAGAGGGGAACCAAAGGGAGCAGGGAGAACAGATTGGAAAAAGTTGGAGAACCGTGGGGAAACTGCAGAACAGAGGGGAACCAAAGGCGCAGGGTTAACAGATGGGAAAAAATTGGGGAACTGTCTGGAACACAGCAGAACAGAGGGGAAAAAAAGGGAGCATGGGAACAAATTGGAAAAAATGTGGAGAACCATGGAGAACACTGCAGAACAGAGAGGACCCAAAGGGAGCAGAGGGAAGAACTCGGAAAAGTGGGGAACCGTGGGGAACACTGCAGAATAGAGGGGAACCAAGAGAGCAGGGGGAACGGATTGGAAAAAGTGGGGAACTGTGAAGAACACTGCAGACAGAGAGGAACCAAAGCGAGCACGGCGAACAAATTGGAAAATAGTGGAGAAGTGGGGAACACTGCAGAACAGTGGGGAACCAAAGGGAGCGGGGGAAACAGATTGGAAAAAGTGGGGAAGTGTGGAAAATGCAGAAGAGTGAGGAAACAAAGGGAGCAGGGGGAACAGATTGGAAAAAGTGGGCAACGGTGTGGAAAATGCAGAAGAGTGAGGAAAAAAAAGGGAGCAGGGGGAACAGATTGGAAAAAAAGTGGGGAACCGTGGAGAACACTGCAGAACAGAGGGGGAAAAAAGGGAGAAGGGGAACAGATTGGAAAAAATGTGAAGAACCGTGGGGAACACTGCAGAACAGAGGGGAACCAAAGGAGCAAGGGCAACTGATTAGAAAAAGAGGGGAACCATGGGGAACACTGCAGAACAGAGGGGAACCGAATGGAGTACGGGGTACAGATTGGAAAAATTTGGGGATTATGTGGAAATGTACAGAACAGTGGGGAACCAAAGGGAGCAGGGGGAACGGAGTGGAAAAAATGGGGAACCGTGGGGAACACTGCAGAACAGAGGGGAACCAAACGGAGCAGGGGGAACGGATTGGATAAAGTGGGGAACTGTGAAGAACACTGCAGACAGAGGAACCAAAGCGATCATGGCGAACAAATTGGAAAATAGAGAAGTGGGGAATACTGCAGAACAGTGGGGAACCAAAGGGAGCGGGGAAAACAGAGTGGAAAAAGTGGGGAACAGTGTGGAAAAATGCAGAAGAGTGAGGAAACAAAGGGAGCACGGCGAACAGATTGGAAAAAATGTGGAACCGTGGGGAACACTGCAGGACAGAGGGGAACCAAAGGGAACAGGAGGTACAGGTTGGAAAAAGTGGGGAACCGTTGGCGAACACTGCAGAACAGTGGGGAACCAAAGGGAGCAGGGGGAACAGATTGCAAAAAGTGGTGAACAGTGGGGAATATTGCAGAAAAGAGGGGAAGCAAATGGAGCATGGGAACAGATTGGAAAAATCAGGGAACCGTGTGGAAAAATGCAGAACAGTGGGAAACAAAGGGAGCAGGGAGAACGGATTGGAAAATGTGGGGAACCGTGGGGAGCACTGCAGTACAGAGGGGAACTAAAGGGAGCAGGGGGAATGGATTGGAAAAAGTGGGTAACCGTGGGAAACACTGCAGGACAGAGGGGAACCAAAGGGAGCAGGGGGAATGGATTGGAAAAAGTGGGTAACCGTGGGAAACACTGCAGGACAGAGGGGAACCAAAGGGAGCAGGGGAAACGGTTTGGAAAAAGTGGGTAATCGTGGGGAAAACTGCAGAACACTGCGGAACCAAAGGGAGCAGGGGGAACAGCTCGGAAAAGTGGGGAACCGTGGGGAACACTGCAGAATAAAGGAGAACCAAACGGAGCAGGGGGAACAGATTGGAAAAAGTGGGGAATCGTGGGGAGTTCTGCAGAACAGTGGGGAACCAAAAGGAGTAGGGGGAATGGATTGGAAAAAGTGGGGAACCGTGGAGAACATTGCAGGACAGAGGGGAAACAAAGGGAGCAGGGGGAACGGATTGGATAAAGTGGGGAACTATGAAGAACACTGCAGACAGAGAGGAACCAAAGCGATCATGGCGAACAAATTGGAAAATAGTGGAGAAGTGGGGAATACTGCAGAACAGTGGGGAACCAAAGGGAGCGGGGAAAACAGAGTGGAAAAAGTGGGGAACAGTGTGGAAAAATGAAGAAGAGTGAGGAAACAAAGGGAGCAGGGGGTATACATTGGAAAAATTGGGGAACCATGGGGAACACTGCAGAACAGAGGGGAACCAAGGGAGCAGGTGGAACGGATTGGAAAAAGTGGGGAACTGTGTGGAAAAATGCAGAAGAGTGGGGAACAAAGGGAGCAGGGAGAACGGATTGGAAAAAGTCGGGGACCGTGGAGAACACTGCAGAACAGAAGGGAAACAAAGGGAGCAGGGGTAACGGATTGGAAAATGTGGGGAACTGTATAGAAAACTGCAGAATAGAAGGGAACCAATGGGAGCAGGGGGAAAGGATTGGATAAAGTGGGGAACTGTGAAGAACACAGCAGAAAGAGAGGAACCAAAGCGATCACGGCGAACAAATTCGAAAATAGTGGAAAAGTGGGGAATACTGCAGAACGGTGGGGAACCAAAGAGAGCGGGGGAAACAGATTGGAAAAAGTGGGGAACCGTGGAGAACATTGCAGGACAGAGGGGAAACAAAGGGAGCAGGGGGAACGGATTGGATAAAGTGGGGAACTGTGAAGAACACTGCAGACAGAGAGGAAACAAAGCGATCATGGCGAACAAATTGGAAAATAGTGGAGAATTGGGGAATACTGCAGAACGGTGGGGAACCAAAGAGAGCGGGGGAAACAGATTGGAAAAAGTGGGGAAACGTGGAGAACATTGCAGGACAGAGGGGAAACAAAGGGAGCAGGGGGAACGGATTGGATAAAGTGGGGAACTGTGAAGAACACTGCAGACAGAGAGGAACCAAAGCGATCATGGCGAACAAATTGGAAAATAGTGGAGAAGTGGGGAATACTGCAGAACAGTGGGGAACCAAAGGGAGCAGGTGGAACGGATTGGAAAAAGTGGGGAACTGTGTGGAAAAATGCAGAAGAGTGGGGAACAAAGGGAGCAGGGAGAACGGATTGGAAAAAGTCGGGGACCGTGGAGAACACTGCAGAACAGAAGGGAAACAAAGGGAGCAGGGGTAACGGATTGGAAAATGTGGGGAACTGTATAGAAAAGTGCAGAATAGAGGGGAACCAATGGGAGCAGGGGGAAAGGATTGGATAAAGTGGGGAACTGTGAAGAACACTGCAGAAAGAGAGGAACCAAAGCGATCACGGCGAACAAATTCGAAAATAGTGGAAAAGTGGGGAATACTGCAGAACGGTGGGGAACCAAAGAGAGCGGGGGAAACAGATTGGAAAAAGTGGGGAACAGTGTGGAAAAATGCAGAAGAGTGAGGAAACAAAGGGAGCAGGGGGAACAGATTGGAAAAAGTGGGGAACGGTGTGGAAAATGCAGAAGAGTGAGGAAAAAAAAAGGGAGCAGGGGATACAGATTGGAAAAAGTGGGCAACGGTGTGGAAAATGCAGAAGTGAGTGGAACCAAAGGAGCAGGGGGAAACAGATTGGAAAAAGTGGGGAACAGTGTGGAAAAATGCAGAAGAGTGAGGAAACAAAGGGAGCAGGGGGAACAGATTGGAAAAAGTGGGGAACGGTGTGGAAAATGCAGAAGAGTGAGGAAACAAAGGGAGCAGGGGGTATACATTGGAAAAATTGGGGAACCATGGGGAACACTGCAGAACAGAGGGGAACCAAGGGAGCAGGTGGAACGGATTGGAAAAAGTGGGGAACTGTGTGGAAAAATGCAGAAGAGTGGGGAACAAAGGGAGCAGGGAGAACGGATTGGAAAAAGTCGGGGACCGTGGAGAACACTGCAGAACAGAAGGGAAACAAAGGGAGCAGGGGTAACGGATTGGAAAATGTGGGGAACTGTATAGAAAACTGCAGAATAGAGGGGAACCAATGGGAGCAGGGGGAAAGGATTGGATAAAGTGGGGAACTGTGAAGAACACTGCAGAAAGAGAGGAACCAAAGCGATCACGGCGAACAAATTCGAAAATAGTGGAAAAGTGGGGAATACTGCAGAACGGTGGGGAACCAAAGAGAGCGGGGGAAACAGATTGGAAAAAGTGGGGAACAGTGTGGAAAAATGCAGAAGAGTGAGGAAACAAAGGGAGCAGGGGGAACAGATTGGAAAAAGTGGGGAACGGTGTGGAAAATGCAGAAGAGTGAGGAAAAAAAAAGGGAGCAGGGGATACAGATTGGAAAAAGTGGGCAACGGTGTGGAAAATGCAGAAGTGAGTGGAACCAAAGGAGCAGGGGGAACAGATTGGAAAAAAGTGGGGAACTGTGGAGAACACTGCAGAACAGAGGGGAAAAAAGGGAGAAGGGGAACAGATTGGAAAAAATGTGAAGAACCGTGGGGAACACTGCAGAACAGAGGGGTAGCAAAGGAGCAAGGGCAACTGATTAGAAAAAGAGGGGAACCGTGGGGAACACTGCAGAACAGAGGGGAACTGAATAGAGTACGGGGTACAGATTGGAAAAATTGGGGGATTATGTGGAAATGTACAGAACAGTGGGGAACCAAAGGGAGCAGGGGGAATGGAGTGGAAAAATGGGGAACCGTGGGGAACACTGCAGAACAGAGTGGAACCAAACGGTGCAGGGGGAACGGATTGGATAAAGTGGGGAACTGTGAAGAACACTGCAGACAGAGAGGAACCAAAGCGATCATGGCGAACAAATTGGAAAATTGTGGAGAAGTGGGGAATACTGCAGAACAGTGGGGAACCAAAGGGAGCGGGGAAAACAGAGTGGAAAAAGTGGGGAACAGTGTGGAAAAATGCAGAAGAGTGAGGAAACAAATGGAGCAGGGGGTATACATTGGAAAAATTGGGGAACCATGGGGAACAGTGCAGAACAGAGGGGAACCAAGGGAGCAGGTGGAACGGATTGGAAAAAGTGGGGAACTGTGTGGAAAAATGCAGAACAGTGGGGAACCAAAGGGAGCAGGGGGAATGGATTCGAAAAAGTGGGTAACGGTGGGAATCACTGCAGGACCGAGAGGAAACAAAGAGAGCAGGGCGAACTGATTGGAAAAAGTGGGGAAATGTGGGGAACACTGCAGGACAGAGGGGAAACAAAGGGAGCAGGGTGAACAGATTTGAAAAAGTGTGCAACCTTGGGGAACACTGCAGAATAGAGGGGAACTAAACGGAGCATGGGGAACAGATTGGAAAAAGTGCAGAACCATGGCGAACAGTGCAAAACAGTGGGGAACCAAAGGGAGCAGCGGGAACGGATTGGAAAAAGTGGGGAACCGTGGGAAACACTGCAGAACAGAGGGGAACGAAATGGAGCACGGCGAGCATATCGGAAAGAAGTTGAGAAGTGGGCAACACTGCAGAACAGTGGGGAACCAAAGGGAGCAGGGGGAACGGTTTGGAAAAAGTGGGGAACTGTGAAGAACACTGCAGAAAGAGAGGAACCAAAGCGATCACGGCGAACAAATTTGAAAATAGTGGAAAAGTGGGGAATACTGCAGAACAGTGGGGAACCAAAGGGAGCGGGGGGAACAGCTCGGAAAAGTGGGGAACCGTGGGGAACACTGCAGAATAAAGGTGAACCAAACGGAGCAGGGGGAACAGATTGGAAAAAGTGGGGAATCGTGGAGAGTTCGGCAGAACAGTGGGGAACCAAAAGGAGCAGGGGGAATGGATTGGAAAAAGTGGGGAAACGTGGGGAACACTGCAGGACAGAGGGGAAACAAAGGGAGCAGGGTGAACAGATTCGAAAAAGTGTGCAACCTTGGGGAACACTGCAGAATAGAGGGGAACTAAACGGAGCAAAGGGAACAGATTGGAAAAAGTGCAGAACCATGGCGAACACTGCAAAACAGTGGGGAACCAAAGGGAGCAGCGGGAACGGATTGGAAAAAGTGGGGAACCGTGGGAAACACTGCAGAACAGAGGGGAATGAAATGGAGCACGGCGAGCATATCGGAAAGAAGTTGAGAAGTGGGGAACACTGCAGGACAGAGGGGAACCAAAGGGAGCAGGGGGAACGGATTGGATAAAGTGGGGAACTGTGAAGAACACTGCAGAAAGAGAGGAACCAAAGCGATCACGGCGAACAAATTTGAAAATAGTGGAAAAGTGGGGAATACTGCAGAACAGTGGGGAACCAAAGGGAGCGGGGGGTATACATTGGAAAAATTGCGGAACCGTGGGGAACACTGCAGAACAGAGGGGAACCAACGGAGCAGGTGGAACGGATTGGAAAAAGTGGGGAATTGCGAAGGACAATGCAGGACAGAGGGGAAAGAAAGGGCAGAGGGGGAACGGATTGGAAAAAGTGGGGAACTGTGTGGAACACTGCAGAACCGAGGGGAAACAATGGGAGCAGGGCGAACAGATTGGAAAAAGTGGGGAACGGTGTGGAAAAATGCAGAAGAGTGTAGAAACAACGGGAGCAGGGTGAACGGATTGGAAAAAGTGGGGAAGTGTTTGGAACACTGCAGAACAGAGCGGAAACAAAGGAAGCAGGGGGAACGGATTGGAAAATGTGGGGAACCGTTAGGAACACAGCACTACAGAGGGGAACCAAAGCAGCACGGGGAAGAGATTGGAAAAATTGGGAAACAATGGAGGACAGTGCAGGACGGAGGGGAACCAAAGGGAGCAGGGGGAACAGATTGGAAAAAGTGGGGAACTGTGGGGAACACTGTTGAACAGAGGGGAACCAAAGAGAGCACGGCGAACAGACTGGAAAATGTGTGGAGGCGTGGGGAACACTGCAGGACAGAGGGGAACCAAAGGGAGCAGGGAGAACAGATTGGAAAAATTGGGGAAACCTGGGAAACACTGCAGAAAAGAGGAGAACCAAAGGGAGCAGGGGAAAAAGATTGGAAAAAGTGGGGAACAGTGTGGAAAATGCAGAAGAGTGAGGAAACAAAGGGAGCAGGGGGTATACATTGGAAAAAGTGGGGAACTGTGGGGAACACTGTAGAACGGAGGGGAACCAAAGAGAGCACGGCGAACAGATTGTAAAAAGTGTGGAGCCATGGTGAACACTGCAGGACAGAGGGGAACCAAAGGGAGCAGGGAGAACAGATTGGAAAAAGTTGGGAATCTTGGGGAACACTGCAGAAAAGAGGGGAACCAAAGGGATCAGGGGGAACAGATTGGAAAAATTTGGAGAACCGTGGGGAAACTGCAGAACAGAGGGGAACCAAAGACGCAGGGTTAACAGATTGGAAAAAATTGGGGAACTGTCTGGAACACAGCAGAACAGAGGGGAAAAAAAGGGAGCATGGGAACAAATTGGAAAAAATGTGGAGAACCATGGGGAACACTGCAGAACAGAGAGGACCCAAAGGGAGCAGAGGGAAGAACTCGGAAAAGTGGGGAACCGTGGGGAACACTGCAGAATAGAGGGGAACCAAGAGAGCAGGGGGAACGGATTGGAAAAAGTGGGGAACAGTGAAGAACACTGCAGACAGAGAGGAACCAAAGCGAGTACGGCGAACAAATTGGAAAATAGTGGAGAAGTGGGAAACACTGCAGAACAGTGGGGAAACAAAGGGAGCGGGGGAAACAGATTGGAAAAAGTGGGGAACTGTTGAAAATGCAGAAGAGTGAGGAAACAAAGGGAGCAGGGGGAACAGATTGGAAAAAGTGGGGAACGGTGTGGAAAATGCAGAAGAGTGAGGAAAAAAAAGGGAGCAGGGGGAACAGATTGGAAAAAGTGGGCAACGGTGTGGAAACTGCAGAAGTGAGTGGAACCAAAGGAGCAGGGGGAACAGATTGGAAAAAAGTGGAGAACCGTGGAGAACACTGCAGAACAGAGGGGGAAAAAAGGGAGAAGGGGAACAGATTGGAAAAAATGTGAAGAACCGTGGGGAACACTGCAGAACAGAGGGGAACCAAAGGAGCAAGGGCAACTGATTAGAAAAAGAGGGGAACCATGGGGAACACTGCAGAACAGAGGGGAACCGAATGGAGTACGGGGTACAGATTCGAAAAATTGGGGGATTATGTGGAAATGTACAGAACAGTGGGGAACCAAAGGGAGCAGGGGGAACGGAGTGGAAAAAATGGGGAACCGTGGGGAACACTGCAGAACAGAGGGGAACCAAACGGAGCAGGGGGAACGGATTGGATAAAGTGGGGAACTGTGAAGAACACTGCAGACAGAGGAACCAAAGCGATCATGGCGAACAAATTGGAAAATAGTGGAGAAGTGGGGAATACTGCAGAACAGTGGGGAACCAAAGGGAGCGGGGAAAACAGAGTGGAAAAAGTGGGGAACAGTGTGGAAAAATGCAAAAGAGTGAGGAAACAAAGGGAGCACGGCGAACAGATTGGAAAAAATGTGGAACCATGGGGAACACTGCAGGACAGAGGGGAACCAAAGGGAACAGGAGGTACAGGTTGGAAAAAGTGGGGAACCGTTGGCGAACACTGCAGAACAGTGGGGAACCAAAGGGAGCAGGGGGAACAGATTGCAAAAAGTGGGGAACAGTGGGGAATATTGCAGAAAAGAGGGGAAGCAAATGGAGCATGGAAACAGATTGGAAAAATCGGGGAACCGTGTGGAAAAATGCAGAACAGTGGGAAACAAAGGGAGCAGGGAGAACGGATTGGAAAATGTGGGGAACCGTGGGGAGCACTGCAGTACAGAGGGGAACTAAAGGGAGCAAGGGGAACGGATTGGAAAAGTGGGGAACTGTGGGGGAAAATGCAGGACAGAGGGGAATCAAAGGGAGCAGGGGGAATGGATTGGAAAAAGTGGGTAAACGTGGGAAACACTGCAGGACAGAGGGGAACCAAAGGGAGCAGGGGGAACGGTTTGGAAAAAGTGGGTAATCGTGGGGAAAACTGCAGAACACTGCGGAACCAAAGGGAGCAGGGGGAACAGCTCGGAAAAGTGGGGAACCGTGGGGAACACTGCAGAATAAAGGAGAACCAAACGGAGCAGGGGGAACAGATTGGAAAAAGTGGGGAATCGTGGGGAGTTCTGCAGAACAGTGGGGAACCAAAAGGAGTAGGGGCAATGGATTGGAAAAAGTGGGGAACCGTGGAGAACATTGCAGGACAGAGGGGAAACAAAGGGAGCAGGGGGAACGGATTGGATAAAGTGGGGAACTGTGAAGAACACTGCAGACAGAGAGGAACCAAAGCGATCATGGCAAACAAATTGGAAAATAGTGGAGAAGTGGGGAATACTGCAGAACAGTGGGGAACCAAAGGGAGCGGGGAAAACAGAGTGGAAAAAGTGGGGAACAGTGTGGAAAAATGAAGAAGAGTGAGGAAACAAAGGGAGCAGGGGGTATACATTGGAAAAATTGGGGAACCATGGGGAGCACTGCAGAACAGAGGGGAAGCAAGGGAGCAGGTGGAACGGATTGGAAAAAGTGGGGAACTGTGTGGAAAAATGCAGAAGAGTGGGGAACCAAAGGGAGCAGGAGGAACAGATTGGAAAAAGTCGGGTGACCGTGGAGAACATTGCAGAACAGAAGGGAAACAAAGGGAGCAGGGGTAACGGAATGGAAAATGTGGGGAACTGTATAGAAAACTGCAGAATAGAGGGGAACCAACGGGAGCAGGGGGAACGGATTGGATAAAGTGGGGAACTGTGAAGAACACTGCAGACAGAGAGGAACCAAAGCGATCACGGCGAACAAATTCGAAAATAGTGGAAAAGTGGGGAATACTGCAGAACGGTGGGGAACCAAAGAGAGCGGGGGAAACAGATTGGAAAAAGTCGGGAGCAGTGTGGAAAAATGCAGAAGAGTGAGGAAACAAAGGGAGCAGGGGGAACAGATTGGAAAAAGTGGGGAACGGTGTGGAAAATGCAGAAGAGTGAGGAAAAAAAAGGGAGCAGGTGATACAGATTGGAAAAAGTGGGTAACGGTGTGGAAAATGCAGAAGTGAGTGGAACCAAAGGAGCAGGGGGAACAGATTGGAAAAAAGTGGGGAACTGTGGAGAACACTGCAGAACAGAGGGGAAAAAAGGGAGAAGGGGAACAGATTGGAAAAAATGTAAAGAACCGTGGGGAACACTGCAGAACAGAGGGGTAACAAAGGAGGAAGGGCAACTGATTAGAAAAAGAGGGGAACCGTGGGGAACACTGCAGAACAGAGGGGTAGCAAAGGAGCAAGGGCAACTGATTAGAAAAAGAGGGGAACCGTGGGGAACACTGCAGAACAGAGGGGAACCGAATAGAGTACGGGGTACAGATTGGAAAAATTGGGGGATTATGTGGAAATGTACAGAACAGTGGGGAACCAAAGGGAGCAGGGGGAATGGAGTGGAAAAAATGGGGAACCGTGGGGAACACTGCAGAACAGAGGGGAACCAAACGGAGCAGGGGGAACAGATTGGATAAAGTGGGGAACTGTGAAGAACACTGCAGACAGAGAGGAACCAAAGCGATCATGGCGAACAAATTGGAAAATAGTGGAGAAGTGGGGAATACTGCAGAACAGTGGGGAACCAAAGGGAGCGGGGAAAACAGAGTGGAAAAAGTGGGGAACAGTGTGGAAAAATGCAGAAGAGTGAGGAAACAAAGGGAGCAGGGGGTATACATTGGAAAAATTGGGGAACCATGGGGAACACTGCAGAACAGAGGGGAACCAAGGGAGCAGGTGGAACGGATTGGAAAAAGTGGGGAACTGTGTGGAAAAATGCAGAACAGTGGGGAACCAAAGGGAGCAGGGGGAATGGATTCGAAAAAGTGGGTAACGGTGGGAAACACTGCAGGACCGAGGGGAAACAAAGAGAGCAGGACGAACTGATTGGAAAAAGTGGGGAAATGTGGGGAACACTGCAGGACAGAGGGGAAACAAAGGGAGCAGGGTGAACAGATTCAAAAAAGTGTGCAACCTTGGGGAACACTGCAGAATAGAGGGGAACTAAACGGAGCATGGGGAACAGATTGGAAAAAGTGCAGAACCATAGCGAACAGTGCAATACAGTGGGGAACCAAAGGGAGCAGCGGGAACGGGTTGGAAAAAGTGGGGAACCGTGGGAAACACTGCAGAACAGAGGGGAACGAAATGGAGCACGGCGAGCATATCGGAAAGAAGTTGAGAAGTGGGCAACACTGCAGAACAGTGGGCAACCAAAGGGAGCAGGGGGAACGGTTTGGAAAAAGTGGGTAACCGTGGGGAACACTGCAGAACACTGCAGAACCAAAGGGAGCAGGGGGAACAGCTCGGAAAAGTGGGGAACCTTGTTGAACACTGCAGAATAAAGGAGAACCAAACGGAGCAGGGGGAACAGATTGGAAAAAGTGGGGAATCGTGGGGAGTTCTGCAGAACAGTGGGGAACCAAAAGGAGCAGGGGGAATGGATTGGAAAAAGTGGGGAACCGTGGAGAACATTGGAGGACAGAGGGGAAACAAAGGGAGCAGGGCGAACTGATTGGAAAAAGTGGGGAAACGTGGGGAACACTGCAGGACAGAGGGGAAACAAACGGAGCAGGGTGAACAGATTCGAAAAAGTGTGCACCTTGGGGAACACTGCAGAATAGAGGGGAACTAAACGTAGCATGGGGAACAGATTGGAAAAAGTGCAGAACCATGGCGAACACTGCAAAACAGTGGGGAACCAAAGGGAGCAGCGGGAACGGATTGGAAAAAGTGGGGAACCGTGGGAAACACTGCAGAACAGAGGGGAACGAAATGGATCACGTCGAGCATATCGGAAAGAAGTTGAGAAGTGGGGAACACTGCAGGACAGAGGGGAACCAAAGGGAGCAGGGGGGAACGGATTGGATAAAGTGGGGAACTGTGAAGAACAATGCAGACAGAGAGGAACCAAAGCGATCACGGCGAACAAATTCGAAAATAGTGGAAATGTGGGGAATACTGCAGAACAGTGGGGAACCAAAGGGATCGGGGGAAACAGATTGGAAAAAGTGGGGAACAGTGTGGAAAAATGTAGAAGAGTGAGGAAACAAAGGGAGCAGGGGGTATACATTGGAAAAATTGGGGAATCATGGGGAACACTGCAGGACAGAGGGGAACCAAGGGAGCAGATGGAACGGATTGGAAAAAATGGGGTATCACGAAGGACAATGCAGGACAGAGGGGAAAGAAAGGGCAGAGGGTGAACGGATTGGAAAAAGTGGGGAACTGTGGGGAACACTGCAGAACAGAGGGGAACCAATGGGAGCAGAGCGAACAGATTGGAAAAAAGTGGGAATGGTGGGGAAAACTGCAGAACATAGGGGAACCAAAGGGATCAGGGGGGACGGATTGGAAAAAGGGGGGAACCGTGTAGAACACTGCAGGAAAGAGGGGAACCAAAGGGAGCTGGGGGAACGGATTGGAAAAAGTGAGTTACTGTATGGAAAACTGCAGAACAGAGGGGAACCAAAGGGAGCAGGGGGAACAGATTCGAAAAAGTGGGGCAACTTGGGGAACACTGCAGAACAGAGGGAAACCAAAAGAGCAGGGCAAAGGGATTGGAAAAATTGGGAAACAATGGAGGACAGTGCAGGTCGGAGGGGAACCAAAAGGAGCATGGGAACAGATTCGAAAAAATGTGGAGAACCATGGGGAACACTGCAGAACAGAGAGGACCCAAAGTGAGCAGAGTGAAGAACTCGGAAAAGTGGGGAACGGTGGGGAACCAAAGGGAGCGGGGGGAACGGATTGGATAAAGTGGGGAACTGTGAAGAACAATGCAGACAGAGAGGAACCAAAGCGATCACGGCGAACAAATTCGAAAATAGTGGAAATGTGGGGAATACTGCAGAACAGTGGGGAACCAAAGGGATCGGGGGAAACAGATTGGAAAAAGTGGGGAACAGTGTGGAAAAATGTAGAAGAGTGAGGAAACAAAGGGAGCAGGGGGTATACATTGGAAAAATTGGGGAATCATGGGGAACACTGCATGACAGAGGGGAACCAAGGGAGCAGGTGGAACGGATTGGAAAAAATGGGGAATCACGAAGGACAATGCAGGACAGAGGGGAAAGAAAGGGCAGAGGGGGAACGGATTGGAAAAAGTGGGGAACTGTGGGGAACACTGCAGAACAGAGGGGAACCAATGGGAGCAGAGCGAACAGATTGGAAAAAAGTGGGAACTGTGGGGAAAACTGCAGAACAGAGGGGAACCAAAGGGATCAGGGGGGACGGATTGGAAAAAGGGGGGAACCGTGTAGAACACTGCAGGAAAGAGGGGAACCAAAGGGAGCTGGGGGAACGGATTGGAAAAAGTGGGTTACTGTATGGAAAACTGCAGAACAGAGGGGAACCAAAGGGAGCAGGGGGAACAGATTCGAAAAAGTGGGGAAACGTGGGGAACACTGCAGAACAGAGGGAAACCAAAAGAGCAGGGCAAAGGGATTGGAAAAATTGGGAAACAATGGAGGACAGTGCAGGTCGGAGGGGAACCAAAAGGAGCATGGGAACAGATTGGAAAAAATGTGGAGAACCATGGGGAACACTGCAGAACAGAGAGGACCCAAAGTGAGCAGAGGGAAGAACTCGGAAAAGTGGGGAACCGTGGGGAACCAAAGGGAGCGGGGGAAACAGATTGGAAAAAGTGGGGAACAGTGTGGAAAACGCAGAAGAGTGAGGAAACAAAGGGAGCAGGGGGAACAGATTGGAAAAAGTGGGGAACTGTGTGGAACACTTCAGAACATAGGGGAACTAAAGGGAACATGGAGAATAGATTGGAAAAAGTGCGGAACCGTGGCGAACACTGCAAAACAGTGGGGAACGAAAGGGAGCAGTGGGAACGGATTGGAAAAAGTTGGGAACCGTGGGAAACACTGCAGAACAGAGGGGAACGAAATGGAGCAGGACGAACAGATTGGAAAAAGTCGGGAACCATGGAGAACCCTGCAGAACAGAGGGGAACCAAAGGGAGCAGGGGTAACGAATTGGAAAATGTGGGGAACTGTATAGAAAACTGCAGAATAGAGGGGAACCAACGGGAGCAGGGGGAACAGATTGGAAAAAGTGGAAACTGTGGTGAAAACTGCAGAACAGAGGGGAACCAAGGGAGCAGGTGGAACGGATTGGAAAAATTGGGGAACTGTGTGGAAAAATGCAGAACAGTGGGGAACCAAAGGGAGCAGGAGGAACAGATTGGAAAATGTGGGGAACTGTATAGAAAACTGCAGAATAGAGGGGAACCAACGGGAGCAGGGGGAACAGATTGGAAAAAGTGGAAACTGTGGGGAAAACTGCAGAACAGAGGGGAGCCCAAGGAGAAGGGGGAACAGATTGGAAAAAGTGGGGAACGGTGTGAAAAATGCAGAAGAGTGGAGAAACAACGGGAGCAGGGTGAACGGATTGGAAAAAGTGGGGAACAGTGTGGAACACTGCAGAACAGAGGGGAATCAAAGGAAGCAGGGGGAACGGATTGGAAAAAGTGGGGAACCGTTCGGAACACTGAACAACAGAGGGGAACCTAAGGAGCACGGGGAAGAGATTGGAAAAATTGGGAAACCATGGAGGACGGTGCAGGACGGAGGGGAACCAAAGGGAGCAGGGGGAACATATTGGAAAAAGTGGGGAACTGTGGGGAACACTGTAGAACAGAGAGGAACCAAAGAGAGCACGGCGAACAGATTGGAAAAAGTCTGGAACCGTGGGGAACACTGCAGGACAGAGGGGAACCAAAGGGAACAGGAGGTACAGGTTGGAAAAAGTGGGGAACCGTTGGAGAACACTGCAGAACAGTGGGGAACCAAAGGGAGCAGGGGGAACAAATTGCAAAAAGTGGGGAACAGTGGGGAATATTGCAGAAAAGAGGGGAAGCAAATGGAGCATGGGAACAGATTGGAAAAATCGGGAAACCGTGTGGAAAAATGCAGAACAGTGGGAAACCAAAGGGAGCAGGGAGAACGGATTGGAAAATGTGGGGAACCGTGGGGAGCACTGCAGTATAGAGGGGAACTAAAGGGAGCAAGGGGAATGGATTGGAAAAGTGGGGAAATATGGGGGAAAATGCAGGACAGAGGGGAACCAAAGGGAGCAGGGGGAATGGATTGGAAAAAGTGGGTAACCGTGGGGAACACTGCAGGACAGAGGGGAACCAAAGGGAGCAGGGGGAACAGATTCGAAAAAGTGGGGAAACGTGGGGAACACTGCAGAACAGATGGAAACCAAAAGAGCAGGGCAAAGGGATTGGAAAAATTGGGAAACAATGGAGGACAGTGCAGGTCGGAGGGGAACCAAAAGGAGCATGGGAACAGATTGGAAAAAATGTGGAGAACCATGGGGAACACTGCAGAACAGAGAGGACCCAAAGTGAGCAGAGGGAAGAACTCGGAAAAGTGGGGAACCGTGGGGAACCAAAGGGAGCGGGGCGGAATGGATTAGATAAAGTGGGGAACTGAGAAGAACAATGCAGACAGAGAGGAACCAAAGCGATCACGGCGAACAAATTCGAAAATAGTGGAAATGTGGGGAATACTGCAGAACAGTGGGGAACCAAAGGGATCGGGGGAAACAGATTGGAAAAAGTGGGGAACAGTGTGGAAAAATGTAGAAGAGTGAGGAAACAAAGGGAGCAGGGGGTATACATTGGAAAAATTGGGGAATCATGGGGAACACTGCATGACAGAGGGGAACCAAGGGAGCAGGTGGAACGGATTGGAAAAAATGGGGAATCACGAAGGACAATGCAGGACAGAGGGGAAAGAAAGGGCAGAGGGGGAACGGATTGGAAAAAGTGGGGAACTGTGGGGAACACTGCAGAACAGAGGGGAACCAATGGGAGCAGAGCGAACAGATTGGAAAAAAGTGGGAACTGTGGGGAAAACTGCAGAACAGAGGGGAACCAAAGATATCAGGGGGGACGGAGTGGAAAAAGGGGGGAACCGTGTAGAACACTGCAGGAAAGATGGGAACCAAAGGGAGCTGGGGAAACGGATTGGAAAAAGTGGGTTACTGTATGGAAAACTGCAGAACAGAGGGGAACCAAAGGGAGCAGGGGGAACAGATTCGAAAAAGTGGGGAAACGTGGGGAACACTGCAGAACAGAGGGAAACCAAAAGAGCAGGGCAAAGGGATTGGAAAAATTGGGAAAAAATGGAGGACAGTGCAGGTCGGAGGGGAACCAAAAGGAGCATGGGAACAGATTGGAAATAATGTGGAGAACCATGGGGAACACTGCAGAACAGAGAGGACCCAAAGTGAGCAGAGGGAAGAACTCGGAAAAGTGGGGAACCGTGGGGAACCAAAGGGAGCGGGGGAAACAGATTGGAAAAAGTGGGGAACAGTGTGGAAAACGCAGAAGAGTGAGGAAACAAAGGGAGCAGGGGGAACAGATTGGAAAAAGTGGGGAACTGTGTGGAACACTTCAGAACATAGGGGCACTAAAGGGAACATGGAGAATAGATTGGAAAAAGTGCGGAACCGTGGCGAACACTGCAAAACAGTGGGGAACGAAAGGGAGCAGTGGGAACGGATTGGAAAAAGTTGGGAACCGTGGGAAACACTGCAGAACAGAGGGGAACGAAATGGAGCAGGACGAACATATCGGAAAAAAGTTGAGAAGTGGGGAACACTGCAGAACAGAGGGGAACCAAAGGGAGCAGGGGTAACGGATTGGAAAATGTGGGGAACTGTATAGAAAACTGCAGAATAGAGGGGAACCAACGGGAGCAGGGGGAACAGATTGGAAAAAGTGGAAACTGTGGTGAAAACTGCAGAACAGAGGGGAACCAAGGGAGCAGGTGGAACGGATTGGAAAAAGTGGGGAACTGTGTGGAAAAATGCAGAACAGTGGGGAACCAAAGGGAGCAGGAGGAACAGATTGGAAAATGTGGGGAACTGTATAGAAAACTGCAGAATAGAGGGGAACCAACGGGAGCAGGGGGAACAGATTGGAAAAAGTGGAAACTGTGGGGAAAACTGCAGAACAGAGGGGAGCCCAAGGAGAAGGGGGAACAGATTGGAAAAAGTGGGGAACGGTGTGAAAAATGCAGAAGAGTGGAGAAACAACGGGAGCAGGGTGAACGGATTGGAAAAAGTGGGGAACAGTGTGGAACACTGCAGAACAGAGGGGAATCAAAGGAAGCAGGGGGAACGGATTGGAAAAAGTGGTGAACCGTTCGGAACACTGAACAACAGAGGGGAACCTAAGGAGCACGGGGAAGAGATTGGAAAAATTGGGAAACCATGGAGGACGGTGCAGGACGGAGGGGAACCAAAGGGAGCAGGGGGAACAGATTGGAAAAAGTGGGGAACTGTGGGGAACACTGTAGAACAGAGAGGAACCAAAGAGAGCACGGCGAACAGATTGGAAAAAGTCTGGAACCGTGGGGAACACTGCAGAACAGTGGGCAACCAAAGGGAGCAGGGGGAACGGTTTGGAAAAAGTGGGTAACCGTGGGGAACACTGCAGAACACTGCAGAACCAAAGGGAGCAGGGGGAACAGCTCGGAAAAGTGGGGAACCTTGTTGAACACTTCAGAATAAAGGAGAACCAAACGGAGCAGGGGGAACAGATTGGAAAAAGTGGGGAATCGTGGGGAGTTCTGCAGAACAGTGGGGAACCAAAAGGAGCAGGGGGAATGGATTGGAAAAAGTGGGGAACCGTGGAGAACATTGGAGGACAGAGGGGAAACAAAGGGAGCAGGGCGAACTGATTGGAAAAAGTGGGGAAACGTGGGGAACACTGCAGGACAGAGGGGAAACAAACGGAGCAGGGTGAACAGATTCGAAAAAGTGTGCACCTTGGGGAACACTGCAGAATAGAGGGGAACTAAACGTAGCATGGGGAACAGATTGGAAAAAGTGCAGAACCATGGCGAACACTGCAAAACAGTGGGGAACCAAAGGGAGCAGCGGGAACGGATTGGAAAAAGTGGGGAACCGTGGGAAACACTGCAGAACAGAGGGGAACGAAATGGATCACGTCGAGCATATCGGAAAGAAGTTGAGAAGTGGGGAACACTGCAGGACAGAGGGGAACCAAAGGGAGCAGGGGGGAACGGATTGGATAAAGTGGGGAACTGTGAAGAACAATGCAGACAGAGAGGAACCAAAGCGATCACGGCGAACAAATTCGAAAATAGTGGAAATGTGGGGAATACTGCAGAACAGTGGGGAACCAAAGGGATCGGGGGAAACAGATTGGAAAAAGTGGGGAACAGTGTGGAAAAATGTAGAAGAGTGAGGAAACAAAGGGAGCAGGGGGTATACATTGGAAAAATTGGGGAATCATGGGGAACACTGCAGGACAGAGGGGAACCAAGGGAGCAGATGGAACGGATTGGAAAAAATGGGGTATCACGAAGGACAATGCAGGACAGAGGGGAAAGAAAGGGCAGAGGGTGAACGGATTGGAAAAAGTGGGGAACTGTGGGGAACACTGCAGAACAGAGGGGAACCAATGGGAGCAGAGCGAACAGATTGGAAAAAAGTGGGAATGGTGGGGAAAACTGCAGAACATAGGGGAACCAAAGGGATCAGGGGGGACGGATTGGAAAAAGGGGGGAACCGTGTAGAACACTGCAGGAAAGAGGGGAACCAAAGGGAGCTGGGGGAACGGATTGGAAAAAGTGAGTTACTGTATGGAAAACTGCAGAACAGAGGGGAACCAAAGGGAGCAGGGGGAACAGATTCGAAAAAGTGGGGCAACTTGGGGAACACTGCAGAACAGAGGGAAACCAAAAGAGCAGGGCAAAGGGATTGGAAAAATTGGGAAACAATGGAGGACAGTGCAGGTCGGAGGGGAACCAAAAGGAGCATGGGAACAGATTGGAAAAAATGTGGAGAACCATGGGGAACACTGCAGAACAGAGAGGACCCAAAGTGAGCAGAGTGAAGAACTCGGAAAAGTGGGGAACGGTGGGGAACCAAAGGGAGCGGGGGGAACGGATTGGATAAAGTGGGGAACTGTGAAGAACAATGCAGACAGAGAGGAACCAAAGCGATCACGGCGAACAAATTCGAAAATAGTGGAAATGTGGGGAATACTGCAGAACAGTGGGGAACCAAAGGGATCGGGGGAAACAGATTGGAAAAAGTGGGGAACAGTGTGGAAAAATGTAGAAGAGTGAGGAAACAAAGGGAGCAGGGGGTATACATTGGAAAAATTGGGGAATCATGGGGAACACTGCATGACAGAGGGGAACCAAGGGAGCAGGTGGAACGGATTGGAAAAAATGGGGAATCACGAAGGACAATGCAGGACAGAGGGGAAAGAAAGGGCAGAGGGGGAACGGATTGGAAAAAGTGGGGAACTGTGGGGAACACTGCAGAACAGAGGGGAACCAATGGGAGCAGAGCGAACAGATTGGAAAAAAGTGGGAACTGTGGGGAAAACTGCAGAACAGAGGGGAACCAAAGGGATCAGGGGGGACGGATTGGAAAAAGGGGGGAACCGTGTAGAACACTGCAGGAAAGAGGGGAACCAAAGGGAGCTGGGGGAACGGATTGGAAAAAGTGGGTTACTGTATGGAAAACTGCAGAACAGAGGGGAACCAAAGGGAGCAGGGGGAACAGATTCGAAAAAGTGGGGAAACGTGGGGAACACTGCAGAACAGAGGGAAACCAAGGGAGCAGGAGGAACGGATTGGAAAAAGTGGGGAACGGTGTGGAAAATGCAGAAGAGTGAGGAAACAAATGGAGCAGGGGGTATACATTGGAAAAATTGGGGAACCATGGGGAACACTGCAGAACAGAGGGGAACCAAGGGAGCAGGAGGAACGGATTGGAAAAAGTGGGGAACTGTGTGGAAAAATGCAGAAGAGTGGGGAACAAAGGGAGCAGGGTGAACAGATTCGAAAAAGTGTGCAACCTTGGGGAACACTGCAGAATAGAGGGGAACTAAACGGAGCAAAGGGAACAGATTGGAAAAAGTGCAGAACCATGGCGAACACTGCACAACAGTGGGGAACCAAAGGGAGCAGCGGGAACGGATTGGAAAAAGTGGGGAACCGTGGGAAACACTGCAGAACAGAGGGGAACGAAATGGAGCACGGCGAGCATCTCGGAAAGAAGTTGAGAAGTGGGGAACACTGCAGGACAGAGGGGAACCAAAGGGAGCAGGGGGAACGGATTGGATAAAGTGGGGAACTGTGAAGAACACTGCAGAAAGAGAGGAACCAAAGCGATCACGGCGAACAAATTTGAAAATAGTGGAAAAGTGGGGAATACTGCAGAACAGTGGGGAACCAAAGGGAGCGGGGGGTATACATCGGAAAAATTGCGGAACCGTGGGGAACACTGCAGAACAGAGGGGAACCAATGGAGCAGGTGGAACGGATTGGAAAAAGTGGGGAATTGCGAAGGACAATACAGGACAGAGGGGAAAGAAAGGGCACAGGGGGAACGGATTGGAAAAAGTGGGGAACTGTGTGGAACACTGCAGAACTGAGGGGAAACAATGGGAGCAGGGCGAACAGATTGGAAAAAGTGGGGAACGGTGTGGAAAAATGCAGAAGAGTGGAGAAACAACGGGAGCAGGGTGAACGGATTGGAAAAAGTGGGGAAGTGTTTGGAACACTGCAGAACAGAGCGGAAACAAAGGAAGCAGGGGGAACTGATTGGAAAAAGTGGGGAATCGTTAGGAACACAGCACTACAGAGGGTAACCAAAGGAGCACGGGTAAGAGATTGGAAAAATTGGGAAACAATGGAGGACAGTGCAGGACGGAGGGGAACCAAAGGGAGAAGGGGGAACAGATTGGAAAACGTGGGGAACAGTGGGGAACACTGTAGAAAAGAGGGGAACGAAAGAGAGCACGGCGAACAGATTGGAAAAAGTGTGGAGCCGTGGGGAACACTGCAGGACAGAGGGGAACCAAAGGGAGCAGGGAGAACAGATTGGAAAAGTGGGGAAATATGGGGCAAAATGCAGGACAGAGGGGAACCAAAGGGAGCAGGGGGAATGGATTGGAAAAAGTGGGTACCCGTGGAGAACACTGCAGGGCAGAGGGAAACCAAAGGGAGCAGGGGGAACGGTTTGGAAAAAGTGGGTAACCGTGTGGAACACTGCAGAACACTGCGGAACCAAAGGGAGCAGGGGGAACAGCTCGGAAAAGTGGGGAACCGTGGGGAACACTGCAGAATAAAGGAGAACCAAACGAAGAAGGGTGAACAGATTGGAAAAAGTGGGGAATCGTGGGGAGTTCTGCAGAACATTGGGGAACCAAAAGGAGCAGGGGGAATGGATTGAAATAAGTGGGTACCCGTGGAGAACACTGCAGGGCAGAGGGGAACCAAAGGGAGCAGGGGGAACAGATTGGAAAAAGTGGGGAATCGTGGAGAGTTCTGCAGAACAGTGGGGAACCAAAGGGAGCAGGGGGAATGGATTGGAAAAAGTGGGTAACCGTGGAGAACACTGCAGGGCAGAGGGGAACCAAAGGGAGCAGGGGGAACAGTTTGGAAAAAGTGGGTAACCGTGGGGAACACTGCAGAACACTGCGGAACCAAAGGGAGCAGGGGGAACGGTTTGGAAAAAGTGGGTAACCGTGGGGAACACTGCAGAACACTGCGGAACCAAAGGGAGCAGGGGGAACAGCTCGGAAAAGTGGGGAACCGTGGGGAACACTGCAGAATAAAGGTGAAACAAACGGAGCAGGGGGAACAGATTGGAAAAAGTGGGGAATCGTGGAGAGTTCTGCAGAACAGTGGGGAACCAAAAGGAGCAGGGGGACTGGATTGGAAAAAGTGGGGAAACGTGGGGAACACTGCAGGACAGAGGGGAAACAAAGGGAGCAGGGTGAACAGATTCGAAAAAGTGTGCAACCTTGGGGAACACTGCAGAATAGAGGGGAACTAAACGGAGCAAAGGGAACAGATTGGAAAAAGTGCAGAACCATGGCGAACACTGCAAAACAGTGGGGAACCAAAGGGAGCAGCGGGAACGGATTGGAAAAAGTGGGGAACCGTGGGAAACACTGCAGAACAGAGGGGAACGAAATGGAGCACGGCGAGCATATCGGAAAGAATTTGAGAAG
This sequence comes from Narcine bancroftii, assembly GCF_036971445.1. NCBI lineage: Eukaryota > Metazoa > Chordata > Chondrichthyes > Torpediniformes > Narcinidae > Narcine > Narcine bancroftii. The sequence continues at coordinate 1,270,413 of NW_027211899.1, forward strand.
TGGGGAACACTGCAGGACAGAGGGGAACCAAAGGGAGCAGGGGGAAAGGGTTGGATAAAGTGGTAAACTGTGAAGAACATTGCAGAAAGAGAGGAACCAAAGCGATCACGGCGAACAAATTTGAAAATAGTGGAAAAGTGGGGAATACTGCAGAACAGTGGGGAACCAAAGGGAGCGGGGGGTATACATTGGAAAAATTGCGGAACCGTGGGGAACACTGCAGAACAGAGGGGAACCAACGGAGCAGGTGGAACGGATTGGAAAAAGTGGGGAATTGCGAAGGACAATGCAGGACAGAGGGGAAAGAAAGGGCAGAGGGGGAACGGATTGGAAAAAGTGGGGAACTGTGTGGAACACTGCAGAACCGAGGGGAAACAATGGGAGCAGGGCGAACAGATTGGAAAAAGTGGGGAACGGTGTGGAAAAATGCAGAAGAGTGGAGAAACAACGGGAGCAGGGTGAACGGATTGGAAAAAGTGGGGAAGTGTTTGGAACACTGCAGAACAGAGCGGAAACAAAGGAAGCAGGGGGAACGGATTGGAAAAAGTGGGGAACCGTTAGGAACACAGCACTACAGAGGGGAACCAAAGGAGCACGGGGAAGAGATTGGAAAAATTGGGAAACAATGGAGGACAGTGCAGGACGGAGGGGAACCAAAGGGAGCAGGGGGAACAGATTGGAAAAAGTGGGGAACTGTGGGGAACACTGTTGAACAGAGGGGAACCAAAGAGAGCACGGCGAACAGATTGGAAAAAGTGTGGAGGCGTGGGGAACACTGCAGGACAGAGGGGAACCAAAGGGAGCAGGGAGAACAGATTGGAAAAATTGGGGAATCCTGGGAAACACTGCAGAAAAGAGGGGAACCAAAGGGAGCAGGGGGAACAGATTGGAAAAAATGTGGAGAACAGTGGGGAAACTGCAGAACAGAGGGGAACCAAAGGGAGCAGGGGAAAAAGATTGGAAAAAGTGGGGAACAGTGTGGAAAATGCAGAAGAGTGAGGAAACAAAGGGAGCAGGGGGTATACATTGGAAAAAGTGGGGAACTGTGGGGAACACTGTAGAACGGAGGGGAACCAAATAGAGCACGGCGAACAGATTGTAAAAAGTGTGGAGCCATGGCGAACACTGCAGGACAGAGGGGAACCAAAGGGAGCAGGGAGAACAGATTGGAAAAAGTTGGAGAACCGTGGGGAAACTGCAGAACAGAGGGGAACCAAAGGCGCAGGGTTAACAGATGGGAAAAAATTGGGGAACTGTCTGGAACACAGCAGAACAGAGGGGAAAAAAAGGGAGCATGGGAACAAATTGGAAAAAATGTGGAGAACCATGGAGAACACTGCAGAACAGAGAGGACCCAAAGGGAGCAGAGGGAAGAACTCGGAAAAGTGGGGAACCGTGGGGAACACTGCAGAATAGAGGGGAACCAAGAGAGCAGGGGGAACGGATTGGAAAAAGTGGGGAACTGTGAAGAACACTGCAGACAGAGAGGAACCAAAGCGAGCACGGCGAACAAATTGGAAAATAGTGGAGAAGTGGGGAACACTGCAGAACATTTGGGAACCAAAGGGAGCGGGGGAAACAGATTGGAAAAAGTGGGGAAGTGTGGAAAATGCAGAAGAGTGAGGAAACAAAGGGAGCAGGGGGAACAGATTGGAAAAAGTGGGCAACGGTGTGGAAAATGCAGAAGAGTGAGGAAAAAAAAGGGAGCAGGGGGAACAGATTGGAAAAAAAGTGGGGAACCGTGGAGAACACTGCAGAACAGAGGGGGAAAAAAGGGAGAAGGGGAACAGATTGGAAAAAATGTGAAGAACCGTGGGGAACACTGCAGAACAGAGGGGAACCAAAGGAGCAAGGGCAACTGATTAGAAAAAGAGGGGAACCATGGGGAACACTGCAGAACAGAGGGGAACCGAATGGAGTACGGGGTACAGATTGGAAAAATTTGGGGATTATGTGGAAATGTACAGAACAGTGGGGAACCAAAGGGAGCAGGGGGAACGGAGTGGAAAAAATGGGGAACCGTGGGGAACACTGCAGAACAGAGGGGAACCAAACGGAGCAGGGGGAACGGATTGGATAAAGTGGGGAACTGTGAAGAACACTGCAGACAGAGGAACCAAAGCGATCATGGCGAACAAATTGGAAAATAGAGAAGTGGGGAATACTGCAGAACAGTGGGGAACCAAAGGGAGCGGGGAAAACAGAGTGGAAAAAGTGGGGAACAGTGTGGAAAAATGCAGAAGAGTGAGGAAACAAAGGGAGCACGGCGAACAGATTGGAAAAAATGTGGAACCGTGGGGAACACTGCAGGACAGAGGGGAACCAAAGGGAACAGGAGGTACAGGTTGGAAAAAGTGGGGAACCGTTGGCGAACACTGCAGAACAGTGGGGAACCAAAGGGAGCAGGGGGAACAGATTGCAAAAAGTGGTGAACAGTGGGGAATATTGCAGAAAAGAGGGGAAGCAAATGGAGCATGGGAACAGATTGGAAAAATCAGGGAACCGTGTGGAAAAATGCAGAACAGTGGGAAACAAAGGGAGCAGGGAGAACGGATTGGAAAATGTGGGGAACCGTGGGGAGCACTGCAGTACAGAGGGGAACTAAAGGGAGCAGGGGGAATGGATTGGAAAAAGTGGGTAACCGTGGGAAACACTGCAGGACAGAGGGGAACCAAAGGGAGCAGGGGGAATGGATTGGAAAAAGTGGGTAACCGTGGGAAACACTGCAGGACAGAGGGGAACCAAAGGGAGCAGGGGAAACGGTTTGGAAAAAGTGGGTAATCGTGGGGAAAACTGCAGAACACTGCGGAACCAAAGGGAGCAGGGGGAACAGCTCGGAAAAGTGGGGAACCGTGGGGAACACTGCAGAATAAAGGAGAACCAAACGGAGCAGGGGGAACAGATTGGAAAAAGTGGGGAATCGTGGGGAGTTCTGCAGAACAGTGGGGAACCAAAAGGAGTAGGGGGAATGGATTGGAAAAAGTGGGGAACCGTGGAGAACATTGCAGGACAGAGGGGAAACAAAGGGAGCAGGGGGAACGGATTGGATAAAGTGGGGAACTATGAAGAACACTGCAGACAGAGAGGAACCAAAGCGATCATGGCGAACAAATTGGAAAATAGTGGAGAAGTGGGGAATACTGCAGAACAGTGGGGAACCAAAGGGAGCGGGGAAAACAGAGTGGAAAAAGTGGGGAACAGTGTGGAAAAATGAAGAAGAGTGAGGAAACAAAGGGAGCAGGGGGTATACATTGGAAAAATTGGGGAACCATGGGGAACACTGCAGAACAGAGGGGAACCAAGGGAGCAGGTGGAACGGATTGGAAAAAGTGGGGAACTGTGTGGAAAAATGCAGAAGAGTGGGGAACAAAGGGAGCAGGGAGAACGGATTGGAAAAAGTCGGGGACCGTGGAGAACACTGCAGAACAGAAGGGAAACAAAGGGAGCAGGGGTAACGGATTGGAAAATGTGGGGAACTGTACAGAAAACTGCAGAATAGAAGGGAACCAATGGGAGCAGGGGGAAAGGATTGGATAAAGTGGGGAACTGTGAAGAACACAGCAGAAAGAGAGGAACCAAAGCGATCACGGCGAACAAATTCGAAAATAGTGGAAAAGTGGGGAATACTGCAGAACGGTGGGGAACCAAAGAGAGCGGGGGAAACAGATTGGAAAAAGTGGGGAACCGTGGAGAACATTGCAGGACAGAGGGGAAACAAAGGGAGCAGGGGGAACGGATTGGATAAAGTGGGGAACTGTGAAGAACACTGCAGACAGAGAGGAAACAAAGCGATCATGGCGAACAAATTGGAAAATAGTGGAGAATTGGGGAATACTGCAGAACGGTGGGGAACCAAAGAGAGCGGGGGAAACAGATTGGAAAAAGTGGGGAAACGTGGAGAACATTGCAGGACAGAGGGGAAACAAAGGGAGCAGGGGGAACGGATTGGATAAAGTGGGGAACTGTGAAGAACACTGCAGACAGAGAGGAACCAAAGCGATCATGGCGAACAAATTGGAAAATAGTGGAGAAGTGGGGAATACTGCAGAACAGTGGGGAACCAAAGGGAGCAGGTGGAACGGATTGGAAAAAGTGGGGAACTGTGTGGAAAAATGCAGAAGAGTGGGGAACAAAGGGAGCAGGGAGAACGGATTGGAAAAAGTCGGGGACCGTGGAGAACACTGCAGAACAGAAGGGAAACAAAGGGAGCAGGGGTAACGGATTGGAAAATGTGGGGAACTGTATAGAAAAGTGCAGAATAGAGGGGAACCAATGGGAGCAGGGGGAAAGGATTGGATAAAGTGGGGAACTGTGAAGAACACTGCAGAAAGAGAGGAACCAAAGCGATCACGGCGAACAAATTCGAAAATAGTGGAAAAGTGGGGAATACTGCAGAACGGTGGGGAACCAAAGAGAGCGGGGGAAACAGATTGGAAAAAGTGGGGAACAGTGTGGAAAAATGCAGAAGAGTGAGGAAACAAAGGGAGCAGGGGGAACAGATTGGAAAAAGTGGGGAACGGTGTGGAAAATGCAGAAGAGTGAGGAAAAAAAAAGGGAGCAGGGGATACAGATTGGAAAAAGTGGGCAACGGTGTGGAAAATGCAGAAGTGAGTGGAACCAAAGGAGCAGGGGGAAACAGATTGGAAAAAGTGGGGAACAGTGTGGAAAAATGCAGAAGAGTGAGGAAACAAAGGGAGCAGGGGGAACAGATTGGAAAAAGTGGGGAACGGTGTGGAAAATGCAGAAGAGTGAGGAAACAAAGGGAGCAGGGGGTATACATTGGAAAAATTGGGGAACCATGGGGAACACTGCAGAACAGAGGGGAACCAAGGGAGCAGGTGGAACGGATTGGAAAAAGTGGGGAACTGTGTGGAAAAATGCAGAAGAGTGGGGAACAAAGGGAGCAGGGAGAACGGATTGGAAAAAGTCGGGGACCGTGGAGAACACTGCAGAACAGAAGGGAAACAAAGGGAGCAGGGGTAACGGATTGGAAAATGTGGGGAACTGTATAGAAAACTGCAGAATAGAGGGGAACCAATGGGAGCAGGGGGAAAGGATTGGATAAAGTGGGGAACTGTGAAGAACACTGCAGAAAGAGAGGAACCAAAGCGATCACGGCGAACAAATTCGAAAATAGTGGAAAAGTGGGGAATACTGCAGAACGGTGGGGAACCAAAGAGAGCGGGGGAAACAGATTGGAAAAAGTGGGGAACAGTGTGGAAAAATGCAGAAGAGTGAGGAAACAAAGGGAGCAGGGGGAACAGATTGGAAAAAGTGGGGAACGGTGTGGAAAATGCAGAAGAGTGAGGAAAAAAAAAGGGAGCAGGGGATACAGATTGGAAAAAGTGGGCAACGGTGTGGAAAATGCAGAAGTGAGTGGAACCAAAGGAGCAGGGGGAACAGATTGGAAAAAAGTGGGGAACTGTGGAGAACACTGCAGAACAGAGGGGAAAAAAGGGAGAAGGGGAACAGATTGGAAAAAATGTGAAGAACCGTGGGGAACACTGCAGAACAGAGGGGTAGCAAAGGAGCAAGGGCAACTGATTAGAAAAAGAGGGGAACCGTGGGGAACACTGCAGAACAGAGGGGAACTGAATAGAGTACGGGGTACAGATTGGAAAAATTGGGGGATTATGTGGAAATGTACAGAACAGTGGGGAACCAAAGGGAGCAGGGGGAATGGAGTGGAAAAATGGGGAACCGTGGGGAACACTGCAGAACAGAGTGGAACCAAACGGTGCAGGGGGAACGGATTGGATAAAGTGGGGAACTGTGAAGAACACTGCAGACAGAGAGGAACCAAAGCGATCATGGCGAACAAATTGGAAAATTGTGGAGAAGTGGGGAATACTGCAGAACAGTGGGGAACCAAAGGGAGCGGGGAAAACAGAGTGGAAAAAGTGGGGAACAGTGTGGAAAAATGCAGAAGAGTGAGGAAACAAATGGAGCAGGGGGTATACATTGGAAAAATTGGGGAACCATGGGGAACAGTGCAGAACAGAGGGGAACCAAGGGAGCAGGTGGAACGGATTGGAAAAAGTGGGGAACTGTGTGGAAAAATGCAGAACAGTGGGGAACCAAAGGGAGCAGGGGGAATGGATTCGAAAAAGTGGGTAACGGTGGGAAACACTGCAGGACCGAGAGGAAACAAAGAGAGCAGGGCGAACTGATTGGAAAAAGTGGGGAAATGTGGGGAACACTGCAGGACAGAGGGGAAACAAAGGGAGCAGGGTGAACAGATTTGAAAAAGTGTGCAACCTTGGGGAACACTGCAGAATAGAGGGGAACTAAACGGAGCATGGGGAACAGATTGGAAAAAGTGCAGAACCATGGCGAACAGTGCAAAACAGTGGGGAACCAAAGGGAGCAGCGGGAACGGATTGGAAAAAGTGGGGAACCGTGGGAAACACTGCAGAACAGAGGGGAACGAAATGGAGCACGGCGAGCATATCGGAAAGAAGTTGAGAAGTGGGCAACACTGCAGAACAGTGGGGAACCAAAGGGAGCAGGGGGAACGGTTTGGAAAAAGTGGGGAACTGTGAAGAACACTGCAGAAAGAGAGGAACCAAAGCGATCACGGCGAACAAATTTGAAAATAGTGGAAAAGTGGGGAATACTGCAGAACAGTGGGGAACCAAAGGGAGCGGGGGGAACAGCTCGGAAAAGTGGGGAACCGTGGGGAACACTGCAGAATAAAGGTGAACCAAACGGAGCAGGGGGAACAGATTGGAAAAAGTGGGGAATCGTGGAGAGTTCGGCAGAACAGTGGGGAACCAAAAGGAGCAGGGGGAATGGATTGGAAAAAGTGGGGAAACGTGGGGAACACTGCAGGACAGAGGGGAAACAAAGGGAGCAGGGTGAACAGATTCGAAAAAGTGTGCAACCTTGGGGAACACTGCAGAATAGAGGGGAACTAAACGGAGCAAAGGGAACAGATTGGAAAAAGTGCAGAACCATGGCGAACACTGCAAAACAGTGGGGAACCAAAGGGAGCAGCGGGAACGGATTGGAAAAAGTGGGGAACCGTGGGAAACACTGCAGAACAGAGGGGAATGAAATGGAGCACGGCGAGCATATCGGAAAGAAGTTAAGAAGTGGGGAACACTGCAGGACAGAGGGGAACCAAAGGGAGCAGGGGGAACGGATTGGATAAAGTGGGGAACTGTGAAGAACACTGCAGAAAGAGAGGAACCAAAGCGATCACGGCGAACAAATTTGAAAATAGTGGAAAAGTGGGGAATACTGCAGAACAGTGGGGAACCAAAGGGAGCGGGGGGTATACATTGGAAAAATTGCGGAACCGTGGGGAACACTGCAGAACAGAGGGGAACCAACGGAGCAGGTGGAACGGATTGGAAAAAGTGGGGAATTGCGAAGGACAATGCAGGACAGAGGGGAAAGAAAGGGCAGAGGGGGAACGGATTGGAAAAAGTGGGGAACTGTGTGGAACACTGCAGAACCGAGGGGAAACAATGGGAGCAGGGCGAACAGATTGGAAAAAGTGGGGAACGGTGTGGAAAAATGCAGAAGAGTGTAGAAACAACGGGAGCAGGGTGAACGGATTGGAAAAAGTGGGGAAGTGTTTGGAACACTGCAGAACAGAGCGGAAACAAAGGAAGCAGGGGGAACGGATTGGAAAATGTGGGGAACCGTTAGGAACACAGCACTACAGAGGGGAACCAAAGCAGCACGGGGAAGAGATTGGAAAAATTGGGAAACAATGGAGGACAGTGCAGGACGGAGGGGAACCAAAGGGAGCAGGGGGAACAGATTGGAAAAAGTGGGGAACTGTGGGGAACACTGTTGAACAGAGGGGAACCAAAGAGAGCACGGCGAACAGACTGGAAAATGTGTGGAGGCGTGGGGAACACTGCAGGACAGAGGGGAACCAAAGGGAGCAGGGAGAACAGATTGGAAAAATTGGGGAAACCTGGGAAACACTGCAGAAAAGAGGAGAACCAAAGGGAGCAGGGGAAAAAGATTGGAAAAAGTGGGGAACAGTGTGGAAAATGCAGAAGAGTGAGGAAACAAAGGGAGCAGGGGGTATACATTGGAAAAAGTGGGGAACTGTGGGGAACACTGTAGAACGGAGGGGAACCAAAGAGAGCACGGCGAACAGATTGTAAAAAGTGTGGAGCCATGGTGAACACTGCAGGACAGAGGGGAACCAAAGGGAGCAGGGAGAACAGATTGGAAAAAGTTGGGAATCTTGGGGAACACTGCAGAAAAGAGGGGAACCAAAGGGATCAGGGGGAACAGATTGGAAAAATTTGGAGAACCGTGGGGAAACTGCAGAACAGAGGGGAACCAAAGACGCAGGGTTAACAGATTGGAAAAAATTGGGGAACTGTCTGGAACACAGCAGAACAGAGGGGAAAAAAAGGGAGCATGGGAACAAATTGGAAAAAATGTGGAGAACCATGGGGAACACTGCAGAACAGAGAGGACCCAAAGGGAGCAGAGGGAAGAACTCGGAAAAGTGGGGAACCGTGGGGAACACTGCAGAATAGAGGGGAACCAAGAGAGCAGGGGGAACGGATTGGAAAAAGTGGGGAACAGTGAAGAACACTGCAGACAGAGAGGAACCAAAGCGAGTACGGCGAACAAATTGGAAAATAGTGGAGAAGTGGGAAACACTGCAGAACAGTGGGGAAACAAAGGGAGCGGGGGAAACAGATTGGAAAAAGTGGGGAACTGTGGAAAATGCAGAAGAGTGAGGAAACAAAGGGAGCAGGGGGAACAGATTGGAAAAAGTGGGGAACGGTGTGGAAAATGCAGAAGAGTGAGGAAAAAAAAGGGAGCAGGGGGAACAGATTGGAAAAAGTGGGCAACGGTGTGGAAACTGCAGAAGTGAGTGGAACCAAAGGAGCAGGGGGAACAGATTGGAAAAAAGTGGAGAACCGTGGAGAACACTGCAGAACAGAGGGGGAAAAAAGGGAGAAGGGGAACAGATTGGAAAAAATGTGAAGAACCGTGGGGAACACTGCAGAACAGAGGGGAACCAAAGGAGCAAGGGCAACTGATTAGAAAAAGAGGGGAACCATGGGGAACACTGCAGAACAGAGGGGAACCGAATGGAGTACGGGGTACAGATTCGAAAAATTGGGGGATTATGTGGAAATGTACAGAACAGTGGGGAACCAAAGGGAGCAGGGGGAACGGAGTGGAAAAAATGGGGAACCGTGGGGAACACTGCAGAACAGAGGGGAACCAAACGGAGCAGGGGGAACGGATTGGATAAAGTGGGGAACTGTGAAGAACACTGCAGACAGAGGAACCAAAGCGATCATGGCGAACAAATTGGAAAATAGTGGAGAAGTGGGGAATACTGCAGAACAGTGGGGAACCAAAGGGAGCGGGGAAAACAGAGTGGAAAAAGTGGGGAACAGTGTGGAAAAATGCAAAAGAGTGAGGAAACAAAGGGAGCACGGCGAACAGATTGGAAAAAATGTGGAACCATGGGGAACACTGCAGGACAGAGGGGAACCAAAGGGAACAGGAGGTACAGGTTGGAAAAAGTGGGGAACCGTTGGCGAACACTGCAGAACAGTGGGGAACCAAAGGGAGCAGGGGGAACAGATTGCAAAAAGTGGGGAACAGTGGGGAATATTGCAGAAAAGAGGGGAAGCAAATGGAGCATGGGAACAGATTGGAAAAATCGGGGAACCGTGTGGAAAAATGCAGAACAGTGGGAAACAAAGGGAGCAGGGAGAACGGATTGGAAAATGTGGGGAACCGTGGGGAGCACTGCAGTACAGAGGGGAACTAAAGGGAGCAAGGGGAACGGATTGGAAAAGTGGGGAACTGTGGGGGAAAATGCAGGACAGAGGGGAATCAAAGGGAGCAGGGGGAATGGATTGGAAAAAGTGGGTAAACGTGGGAAACACTGCAGGACAGAGGGGAACCAAAGGGAGCAGGGGGAACGGTTTGGAAAAAGTGGGTAATCGTGGGGAAAACTGCAGAACACTGCGGAACCAAAGGGAGCAGGGGGAACAGCTCGGAAAAGTGGGGAACCGTGGGGAACACTGCAGAATAAAGGAGAACCAAACGGAGCAGGGGGAACAGATTGGAAAAAGTGGGGAATCGTGGGGAGTTCTGCAGAACAGTGGGGAACCAAAAGGAGTAGGGGCAATGGATTGGAAAAAGTGGGGAACCGTGGAGAACATTGCAGGACAGAGGGGAAACAAAGGGAGCAGGGGGAACGGATTGGATAAAGTGGGGAACTGTGAAGAACACTGCAGACAGAGAAGAACCAAAGCGATCATGGCAAACAAATTGGAAAATAGTGGAGAAGTGGGGAATACTGCAGAACAGTGGGGAACCAAAGGGAGCGGGGAAAACAGAGTGGAAAAAGTGGGGAACAGTGTGGAAAAATGAAGAAGAGTGAGGAAACAAAGGGAGCAGGGGGTATACATTGGAAAAATTGGGGAACCATGGGGAGCACTGCAGAACAGAGGGGAAGCAAGGGAGCAGGTGGAACGGATTGGAAAAAGTGGGGAACTGTGTGGAAAAATGCAGAAGAGTGGGGAACCAAAGGGAGCAGGAGGAACAGATTGGAAAAAGTCGGGTGACCGTGGAGAACATTGCAGAACAGAAGGGAAACAAAGGGAGCAGGGGTAACGGAATGGAAAATGTGGGGAACTGTATAGAAAACTGCAGAATAGAGGGGAACCAACGGGAGCAGGGGGAACGGATTGGATAAAGTGGGGAACTGTGAAGAACACTGCAGACAGAGAGGAACCAAAGCGATCACGGCGAACAAATTCGAAAATAGTGGAAAAGTGGGGAATACTGCAGAACGGTGGGGAACCAAAGAGAGCGGGGGAAACAGATTGGAAAAAGTCGGGAGCAGTGTGGAAAAATGCAGAAGAGTGAGGAAACAAAGGGAGCAGGGGGAACAGATTGGAAAAAGTGGGGAACGGTGTGGAAAATGCAGAAGAGTGAGGAAAAAAAAGGGAGCAGGTGATACAGATTGGAAAAAGTGGGTAACGGTGTGGAAAATGCAGAAGTGAGTGGAACCAAAGGAGCAGGGGGAACAGATTGGAAAAAAGTGGGGAACTGTGGAGAACACTGCAGAACAGAGGGGAAAAAAGGGAGAAGGGGAACAGATTGGAAAAAATGTAAAGAACCGTGGGGAACACTGCAGAACAGAGGGGTAACAAAGGAGGAAGGGCAACTGATTAGAAAAAGAGGGGAACCGTGGGGAACACTGCAGAACAGAGGGGTAGCAAAGGAGCAAGGGCAACTGATTAGAAAAAGAGGGGAACCGTGGGGAACACTGCAGAACAGAGGGGAACCGAATAGAGTACGGGGTACAGATTGGAAAAATTGGGGGATTATGTGGAAATGTACAGAACAGTGGGGAACCAAAGGGAGCAGGGGGAATGGAGTGGAAAAAATGGGGAACCGTGGGGAACACTGCAGAACAGAGGGGAACCAAACGGAGCAGGGGGAACAGATTGGATAAAGTGGGGAACTGTGAAGAACACTGCAGACAGAGAGGAACCAAAGCGATCATGGCGAACAAATTGGAAAATAGTGGAGAAGTGGGGAATACTGCAGAACAGTGGGGAACCAAAGGGAGCGGGGAAAACAGAGTGGAAAAAGTGGGGAACAGTGTGGAAAAATGCAGAAGAGTGAGGAAACAAAGGGAGCAGGGGGTATACATTGGAAAAATTGGGGAACCATGGGGAACACTGCAGAACAGAGGGGAACCAAGGGAGCAGGTGGAACGGATTGGAAAAAGTGGGGAACTGTGTGGAAAAATGCAGAACAGTGGGGAACCAAAGGGAGCAGGGGGAATGGATTCGAAAAAGTGGGTAACGGTGGGAAACACTGCAGGACCGAGGGGAAACAAAGAGAGCAGGACGAACTGATTGGAAAAAGTGGGGAAATGTGGGGAACACTGCAGGACAGAGGGGAAACAAAGGGAGCAGGGTGAACAGATTCGAAAAAGTGTGCAACCTTGGGGAACACTGCAGAATAGAGGGGAACTAAACGGAGCATGGGGAACAGATTGGAAAAAGTGCAGAACCATAGCGAACAGTGCAAAACAGTGGGGAACCAAAGGGAGCAGCGGGAACGGATTGGAAAAAGTGGGGAACCGTGGGAAACACTGCAGAACAGAGGGGAACGAAATGGAGCACGGCGAGCATATCGGAAAGAAGTTGAGAAGTGGGCAACACTGCAGAACAGTGGGCAACCAAAGGGAGCAGGGGGAACGGTTTGGAAAAAGTGGGTAACCGTGGGGAACACTGCAGAACACTGCAGAACCAAAGGGAGCAGGGGGAACAGCTCGGAAAAGTGGGGAACCTTGTTGAACACTGCAGAATAAAGGAGAACCAAACGGAGCAGGGGGAACAGATTGGAAAAAGTGGGGAATCGTGGGGAGTTCTGCAGAACAGTGGGGAACCAAAAGGAGCAGGGGGAATGGATTGGAAAAAGTGGGGAACCGTGGAGAACATTGGAGGACAGAGGGGAAACAAAGGGAGCAGGGCGAACTGATTGGAAAAAGTGGGGAAACGTGGGGAACACTGCAGGACAGAGGGGAAACAAACGGAGCAGGGTGAACAGATTCGAAAAAGTGTGCACCTTGGGGAACACTGCAGAATAGAGGGGAACTAAACGTAGCATGGGGAACAGATTGGAAAAAGTGCAGAACCATGGCGAACACTGCAAAACAGTGGGGAACCAAAGGGAGCAGCGGGAACGGATTGGAAAAAGTGGGGAACCGTGGGAAACACTGCAGAACAGAGGGGAACGAAATGGATCACGTCGAGCATATCGGAAAGAAGTTGAGAAGTGGGGAACACTGCAGGACAGAGGGGAACCAAAGGGAGCAGGGGGGAACGGATTGGATAAAGTGGGGAACTGTGAAGAACAATGCAGACAGAGAGGAACCAAAGCGATCACGGCGAACAAATTCGAAAATAGTGGAAATGTGGGGAATACTGCAGAACAGTGGGGAACCAAAGGGATCGGGGGAAACAGATTGGAAAAAGTGGGGAACAGTGTGGAAAAATGTAGAAGAGTGAGGAAACAAAGGGAGCAGGGGGTATACATTGGAAAAATTGGGGAATCATGGGGAACACTGCAGGACAGAGGGGAACCAAGGGAGCAGATGGAACGGATTGGAAAAAATGGGGTATCACGAAGGACAATGCAGGACAGAGGGGAAAGAAAGGGCAGAGGGTGAACGGATTGGAAAAAGTGGGGAACTGTGGGGAACACTGCAGAACAGAGGGGAACCAATGGGAGCAGAGCGAACAGATTGGAAAAAAGTGGGAATGGTGGGGAAAACTGCAGAACATAGGGGAACCAAAGGGATCAGGGGGGACGGATTGGAAAAAGGGGGGAACCGTGTAGAACACTGCAGGAAAGAGGGGAACCAAAGGGAGCTGGGGGAACGGATTGGAAAAAGTGAGTTACTGTATGGAAAACTGCAGAACAGAGGGGAACCAAAGGGAGCAGGGGGAACAGATTCGAAAAAGTGGGGCAACTTGGGGAACACTGCAGAACAGAGGGAAACCAAAAGAGCAGGGCAAAGGGATTGGAAAAATTGGGAAACAATGGAGGACAGTGCAGGTCGGAGGGGAACCAAAAGGAGCATGGGAACAGATTGGAAAAAATGTGGAGAACCATGGGGAACACTGCAGAACAGAGAGGACCCAAAGTGAGCAGAGTGAAGAACTCGGAAAAGTGGGGAACGGTGGGGAACCAAAGGGAGCGGGGGGAACGGATTGGATAAAGTGGGGAACTGTGAAGAACAATGCAGACAGAGAGGAACCAAAGCGATCACGGCGAACAAATTCGAAAATAGTGGAAATGTGGGGAATACTGCAGAACAGTGGGGAACCAAAGGGATCGGGGGAAACAGATTGGAAAAAGTGGGGAACAGTGTGGAAAAATGTAGAAGAGTGAGGAAACAAAGGGAGCAGGGGGTATACATTGGAAAAATTGGGGAATCATGGGGAACACTGCATGACAGAGGGGAACCAAGGGAGCAGGTGGAACGGATTGGAAAAAATGGGGAATCACGAAGGACAATGCAGGACAGAGGGGAAAGAAAGGGCAGAGGGGGAACGGATTGGAAAAAGTGGGGAACTGTGGGGAACACTGCAGAACAGAGGGGAACCAATGGGAGCAGAGCGAACAGATTGGAAAAAAGTGGGAACTGTGGGGAAAACTGCAGAACAGAGGGGAACCAAAGGGATCAGGGGGGACGGATTGGAAAAAGGGGGGAACCGTGTAGAACACTGCAGGAAAGAGGGGAACCAAAGGGAGCTGGGGGAACGGATTGGAAAAAGTGGGTTACTGTATGGAAAACTGCAGAACAGAGGGGAACCAAAGGGAGCAGGGGGAACAGATTCGAAAAAGTGGGGAAACGTGGGGAACACTGCAGAACAGAGGGAAACCAAAAGAGCAGGGCAAAGGGATTGGAAAAATTGGGAAACAATGGAGGACAGTGCAGGTCGGAGGGGAACCAAAAGGAGCATGGGAACAGATTGGAAAAAATGTGGAGAACCATGGGGAACACTGCAGAACAGAGAGGACCCAAAGTGAGCAGAGGGAAGAACTCGGAAAAGTGGGGAACCGTGGGGAACCAAAGGGAGCGGGGGAAACAGATTGGAAAAAGTGGGGAACAGTGTGGAAAACGCAGAAGAGTGAGGAAACAAAGGGAGCAGGGGGAACAGATTGGAAAATGTGGGGAACTGTGTGGAACACTTCAGAACATAGGGGAACTAAAGGGAACATGGAGAATAGATTGGAAAAAGTGCGGAACCGTGGCGAACACTGCAAAACAGTGGGGAACGAAAGGGAGCAGTGGGAACGGATTGGAAAAAGTTGGGAACCGTGGGAAACACTGCAGAACAGAGGGGAACGAAATGGAGCAGGACGAACAGATTGGAAAAAGTCGGGAACCATGGAGAACCCTGCAGAACAGAGGGGAACCAAAGGGAGCAGGGGTAACGAATTGGAAAATGTGGGGAACTGTATAGAAAACTGCAGAATAGAGGGGAACCAACGGGAGCAGGGGGAACAGATTGGAAAAAGTGGAAACTGTGGTGAAAACTGCAGAACAGAGGGGAACCAAGGGAGCAGGTGGAACGGATTGGAAAAATTGGGGAACTGTGTGGAAAAATGCAGAACAGTGGGGAACCAAAGGGAGCAGGAGGAACAGATTGGAAAATGTGGGGAACTGTATAGAAAACTGCAGAATAGAGGGGAACCAACGGGAGCAGGGGGAACAGATTGGAAAAAGTGGAAACTGTGGGGAAAACTGCAGAACAGAGGGGAGCCCAAGGAGAAGGGGGAACAGATTGGAAAAAGTGGGGAACGGTGTGAAAAATGCAGAAGAGTGGAGAAACAACGGGAGCAGGGTGAACGGATTGGAAAAAGTGGGGAACAGTGTGGAACACTGCAGAACAGAGGGGAATCAAAGGAAGCAGGGGGAACGGATTGGAAAAAGTGGGGAACCGTTCGGAACACTGAACAACAGAGGGGAACCTAAGGAGCACGGGGAAGAGATTGGAAAAATTGGGAAACCATGGAGGACGGTGCAGGACGGAGGGGAACCAAAGGGAGCAGGGGGAACATATTGGAAAAAGTGGGGAACTGTGGGGAACACTGTAGAACAGAGAGGAACCAAAGAGAGCACGGCGAACAGATTGGAAAAAGTCTGGAACCGTGGGGAACACTGCAGGACAGAGGGGAACCAAAGGGAACAGGAGGTACAGGTTGGAAAAAGTGGGGAACCGTTGGAGAACACTGCAGAACAGTGGGGAACCAAAGGGAGCAGGGGGAACAAATTGCAAAAAGTGGGGAACAGTGGGGAATATTGCAGAAAAGAGGGGAAGCAAATGGAGCATGGGAACAGATTGGAAAAATCGGGAAACCGTGTGGAAAAATGCAGAACAGTGGGAAACCAAAGGGAGCAGGGAGAACGGATTGGAAAATGTGGGGAACCGTGGGGAGCACTGCAGTATAGAGGGGAACTAAAGGGAGCAAGGGGAATGGATTGGAAAAGTGGGGAAATATGGGGGAAAATGCAGGACAGAGGGGAACCAAAGGGAGCAGGGGGAATGGATTGGAAAAAGTGGGTAACCGTGGGGAACACTGCAGGACAGAGGGGAACCAAAGGGAGCAGGGGGAACAGATTCGAAAAAGTGGGGAAACGTGGGGAACACTGCAGAACAGATGGAAACCAAAAGAGCAGGGCAAAGGGATTGGAAAAATTGGGAAACAATGGAGGACAGTGCAGGTCGGAGGGGAACCAAAAGGAGCATGGGAACAGATTGGAAAAAATGTGGAGAACCATGGGGAACACTGCAGAACAGAGAGGACCCAAAGTGAGCAGAGGGAAGAACTCGGAAAAGTGGGGAACCGTGGGGAACCAAAGGGAGCGGGGCGGAACGGATTAGATAAAGTGGGGAACTGAGAAGAACAATGCAGACAGAGAGGAACCAAAGCGATCACGGCGAACAAATTCGAAAATAGTGGAAATGTGGGGAATACTGCAGAACAGTGGGGAACCAAAGGGATCGGGGGAAACAGATTGGAAAAAGTGGGGAACAGTGTGGAAAAATGTAGAAGAGTGAGGAAACAAAGGGAGCAGGGGGTATACATTGGAAAAATTGGGGAATCATGGGGAACACTGCATGACAGAGGGGAACCAAGGGAGCAGGTGGAACGGATTGGAAAAAATGGGGAATCACGAAGGACAATGCAGGACAGAGGGGAAAGAAAGGGCAGAGGGGGAACGGATTGGAAAAAGTGGGGAACTGTGGGGAACACTGCAGAACAGAGGGGAACCAATGGGAGCAGAGCGAACAGATTGGAAAAAAGTGGGAACTGTGGGGAAAACTGCAGAACAGAGGGGAACCAAAGGGATCGGGGGGACGGAGTGGAAAAAGGGGGGAACCGTGTAGAACACTGCAGGAAAGATGGGAACCAAAGGGAGCTGGGGAAACGGATTGGAAAAAGTGGGTTACTGTATGGAAAACTGCAGAACAGAGGGGAACCAAAGGGAGCAGGGGGAACAGATTCGAAAAAGTGGGGAAACGTGGGGAACACTGCAGAACAGAGGGAAACCAAAAGAGCAGGGCAAAGGGATTGGAAAAATTGGGAAAAAATGGAGGACAGTGCAGGTCGGAGGGGAACCAAAAGGAGCATGGGAACAGATTGGAAATAATGTGGAGAACCATGGGGAACACTGCAGAACAGAGAGGACCCAAAGTGAGCAGAGGGAAGAACTCGGAAAAGTGGGGAACCGTGGGGAACCAAAGGGAGCGGGGGAAACAGATTGGAAAAAGTGGGGAACAGTGTGGAAAACGCAGAAGAGTGAGGAAACAAAGGGAGCAGGGGGAACAGATTGGAAAAAGTGGGGAACTGTGTGGAACACTTCAGAACATAGGGGCACTAAAGGGAACATGGAGAATAGATTGGAAAAAGTGCGGAACCGTGGCGAACACTGCAAAACAGTGGGGAACGAAAGGGAGCAGTGGGAACGGATTGGAAAAAGTTGGGAACCGTGGGAAACACTGCAGAACAGAGGGGAACGAAATGGAGCAGGACGAACATATCGGAAAAAAGTTGAGAAGTGGGGAACACTGCAGAACAGAGGGGAACCAAAGGGAGCAGGGGTAACGGATTGGAAAATGTGGGGAACTGTATAGAAAACTGCAGAATAGAGGGGAACCAACGGGAGCAGGGGGAACAGATTGGAAAAAGTGGAAACTGTGGTGAAAACTGCAGAACAGAGGGGAACCAAGGGAGCAGGTGGAACGGATTGGAAAAAGTGGGGAACTGTGTGGAAAAATGCAGAACAGTGGGGAACCAAAGGGAGCAGGAGGAACAGATTGGAAAATGTGGGGAACTGTATAGAAAACTGCAGAATAGAGGGGAACCAACGGGAGCAGGGGGAACAGATTGGAAAAAGTGGAAACTGTGGGGAAAACTGCAGAACAGAGGGGAGCCCAAGGAGAAGGGGGAACAGATTGGAAAAAGTGGGGAACGGTGTGAAAAATGCAGAAGAGTGGAGAAACAACGGGAGCAGGGTGAACGGATTGGAAAAAGTGGGGAACAGTGTGGAACACTGCAGAACAGAGGGGAATCAAAGGAAGCAGGGGGAACGGATTGGAAAAAGTGGTGAACCGTTCGGAACACTGAACAACAGAGGGGAACCTAAGGAGCACGGGGAAGAGATTGGAAAAATTGGGAAACCATGGAGGACGGTGCAGGACGGAGGGGAACCAAAGGGAGCAGGGGGAACAGATTGGAAAAAGTGGGGAACTGTGGGGAACACTGTAGAACAGAGAGGAACCAAAGAGAGCACGGCGAACAGATTGGAAAAAGTCTGGAACCGTGGGGAACACTGCAGAACAGTGGGCAACCAAAGGGAGCAGGGGGAACGGTTTGGAAAAAGTGGGTAACCGTGGGGAACACTGCAGAACACTGCAGAACCAAAGGGAGCAGGGGGAACAGCTCGGAAAAGTGGGGAACCTTGTTGAACACTGCAGAATAAAGGAGAACCAAACGGAGCAGGGGGAACAGATTGGAAAAAGTGGGGAATCGTGGGGAGTTCTGCAGAACAGTGGGGAACCAAAAGGAGCAGGGGGAATGGATTGGAAAAAGTGGGGAACCGTGGAGAACATTGGAGGACAGAGGGGAAACAAAGGGAGCAGGGCGAACTGATTGGAAAAAGTGGGGAAACGTGGGGAACACTGCAGGACAGAGGGGAAACAAACGGAGCAGGGTGAACAAATTCGAAAAAGTGTGCACCTTGGGGAACACTGCAGAATAGAGGGGAACTAAACGTAGCATGGGGAACAGATTGGAAAAAGTGCAGAACCATGGCGAACACTGCAAAACAGTGGGGAACCAAAGGGAGCAGCGGGAACGGATTGGAAAAAGTGGGGAACCGTGGGAAACACTGCAGAACAGAGGGGAACGAAATGGATCACGTCGAGCATATCGGAAAGAAGTTGAGAAGTGGGGAACACTGCAGGACAGAGGGGAACCAAAGGGAGCAGGGGGGAACGGATTGGATAAAGTGGGGAACTGTGAAGAACAATGCAGACAGAGAGGAACCAAAGCGATCACGGCGAACAAATTCGAAAATAGTGGAAATGTGGGGAATACTGCAGAACAGTGGGGAACCAAAGGGATCGGGGGAAACAGATTGGAAAAAGTGGGGAACAGTGTGGAAAAATGTAGAAGAGTGAGGAAACAAAGGGAGCAGGGGGTATACATTGGAAAAATTGGGGAATCATGGGGAACACTGCAGGACAGAGGGGAACCAAGGGAGCAGATGGAACGGATTGGAAAAAATGGGGTATCACGAAGGACAATGCAGGACAGAGGGGAAAGAAAGGGCAGAGGGTGAACGGATTGGAAAAAGTGGGGAACTGTGGGGAACACTGCAGAACAGAGGGGAACCAATGGGAGCAGAGCGAACAGATTGGAAAAAAGTGGGAATGGTGGGGAAAACTGCAGAACATAGGGGAACCAAAGGGATCAGGGGGGACGGATTGGAAAAAGGGGGGAACCGTGTAGAACACTGCAGGAAAGAGGGGAACCAAAGGGAGCTGGGGGAACGGATTGGAAAAAGTGAGTTACTGTATGGAAAACTGCAGAACAGAGGGGAACCAAAGGGAGCAGGGGGAACAGATTCGAAAAAGTGGGGCAACTTGGGGAACACTGCAGAACAGAGGGAAACCAAAAGAGCAGGGCAAAGGGATTGGAAAAATTGGGAAACAATGGAGGACAGTGCAGGTCGGAGGGGAACCAAAAGGAGCATGGGAACAGATTGGAAAAAATGTGGAGAACCATGGGGAACACTGCAGAACAGAGAGGACCCAAAGTGAGCAGAGTGAAGAACTCGGAAAAGTGGGGAACGGTGGGGAACCAAAGGGAGCGGGGGGAACGGATTGGATAAAGTGGGGAACTGTGAAGAACAATGCAGACAGAGAGGAACCAAAGCGATCACGGCGAACAAATTCGAAAATAGTTGAAATGTGGGGAATACTGCAGAACAGTGGGGAACCAAAGGGATCGGGGGAAACAGATTGGAAAAAGTGGGGAACAGTGTGGAAAAATGTAGAAGAGTGAGGAAACAAAGGGAGCAGGGGGTATACATTGGAAAAATTGGGGAATCATGGGGAACACTGCATGACAGAGGGGAACCAAGGGAGCAGGTGGAACGGATTGGAAAAAATGGGGAATCACGAAGGACAATGCAGGACAGAGGGGAAAGAAAGGGCAGAGGGGGAACGGATTGGAAAAAGTGGGGAACTGTGGGGAACACTGCAGAACAGAGGGGAACCAATGGGAGCAGAGCGAACAGATTGGAAAAAAGTGGGAACTGTGGGGAAAACTGCAGAACAGAGGGGAACCAAAGGGATCAGGGGGGACGGATTGGAAAAAGGGGGGAACCGTGTAGAACACTGCAGGAAAGAGGGGAACCAAAGGGAGCTGGGGGAACGGATTGGAAAAAGTGGGTTACTGTATGGAAAACTGCAGAACAGAGGGGAACCAAAGGGAGCAGGGGGAACAGATTCGAAAAAGTGGGGAAACGTGGGGAACACTGCAGAACAGAGGGAAACCAAAAGAGCAGGGCAAAGGGATTGGAAAAATTGGGAAACAATGGAGGACAGTGCAGGTCGGAGGGGAACCAAAAGGAGCATGGGAACAGATTGGAAAAAATGTGGAGAACCATGGGGAACACTGCAGAACAGAGAGGACCCAAAGTGAGCAGAGGGAAGAACTCGGAAAAGTGGGGAACCGTGGGGAACCAAAGGGAGCGGGGGAAACAGATTGGAAAAAGTGGGGAACAGTGTGGAAAACGCAGAAGAGTGAGGAAACAAAGGGAGCAGGGGGAACAGATTGGAAAAAGTGGGGAACTGTGTGGAACACTTCAGAACATAGGGGAACTAAAGGGAACATGGAGAATAGATTGGAAAAAGTGCGGAACCGTGGCGAACACTGCAAAACAGTGGGGAACGAAAGGGAGCAGTGGGAACGGATTGGAAAAAGTTGGGAACCGTGGGAAACACTGCAGAACAGAGGGGAACGAAATGGAGCAGGACGAACAGATTGGAAAAAGTCGGGAACCATGGAGAACCCTGCAGAACAGAGGGGAACCAAAGGGAGCAGGGGTAACGGATTGGAAAATGTGGGGAACTGTATAGAAAACTGCAGAATAGAGGGGAACCAACGGGAGCAGGGGGAACAGATTGGAAAAAGTGGAAACTGTGGTGAAAACTGCAGAACAGAGGGGAACCAAGGGAGCAGGTGGAACGGATTGGAAAAATTGGGGAACTGTGTGGAAAAATGCAGAACAGTGGGGAACCAAAGGGAGCAGGAGGAACAGATTGGAAAATGTGGGGAACTGTATAGAAAACTGCAGAATAGAGGGGAACCAACGGGAGCAGGGGGAACAGATTGGAAAAAGTGGAAACTGTGGGGAAAACTGCAGAACAGAGGGGAGCCCAAGGAGAAGGGGGAACAGATTGGAAAAAGTGGGGAACGGTGTGAAAAATGCAGAAGAGTGGAGAAACAACGGGAGCAGGGTGAACGGATTGGAAAAAGTGGGGAACAGTGTGGAACACTGCAGAACAGAGGGGAATCAAAGGAAGCAGGGGGAACGGATTGGAAAAAGTGGTGAACCGTTCGGAACACTGAACAACAGAGGGGAACCTAAGGAGCACGGGGAAGAGATTGGAAAAATTGGGAAACCATGGAGGACGGTGCAGGACGGAGGGGAACCAAAGGGAGCAGGGGGAACATATTGGAAAAAGTGGGGAACTGTGGGGAACACTGTAGAACAGAGAGGAACCAAAGAGAGCACGGCGAACAGATTGGAAAAAGTCTGGAACCGTGGGGAACACTGCAGGACAGAGGGGAACCAAAGGGAACAGGAGGTACAGGTTGGAAAAAGTGGGGAACCGTTGGAGAACACTGCAGAACAGTGGGGAACCAAAGGGAGCAGGGGGAACAAATTGCAAAAAGTGGGGAACAGTGGGGAATATTGCAGAAAAGAGGGGAAGCAAATGGAGCATGGGAACAGATTGGAAAAATCGGGAAACCGTGTGGAAAAATGCAGAACAGTGGGAAACCAAAGGGAGCAGGGAGAACGGATTGGAAAATGTGGGGAACCGTGGGGAGCACTGCAGTATAGAGGGGAACTAAAGGGAGCAAGGGGAATGGATTGGAAAAGTGGGGAAATATGGGGGAAAATACAGGACAGAGGGGAACCAAAGGGAGCAGGGGGAATGGATTGGAAAAAGTGGGTAACCGTGGGGAACACTGCAGGACAGAGGGGAACCAAAGGGAGCAGGGGGAACAGATTCGAAAAAGTGGGGAAACGTGGGGAACACTGCAGAACAGATGGAAACCAAAAGAGCAGGGCAAAGGGATTGGAAAAATTGGGAAACAATGGAGGACAGTGCAGGTCGGAGGGGAACCAAAAGGAGCATGGGAACAGATTGGAAAAAATGTGGAGAACCATGGGGAACACTGCAGAACAGAGAGGACCCAAAGTGAGCAGAGGGAAGAACTCGGAAAAGTGGGGAACCGTGGGGAACCAAAGGGAGCGGGGCGGAACGGATTAGATAAAGTGGGGAACTGAGAAGAACAATGCAGACAGAGAGGAACCAAAGCGATCACGGCGAACAAATTCGAAAATAGTGGAAATGTGGGGAATACTGCAGAACAGTGGGGAACCAAAGGGATCGGGGGAAACAGATTGGAAAAAGTGGGGAACAGTGTGGAAAAATGTAGAAGAGTGAGGAAACAAAGGGAGCAGGGGGTATACATTGGAAAAATTGGGGAATCATGGGGAACACTGCATGACAGAGGGGAACCAAGGGAGCAGGTGGAACGGATTGGAAAAAATGGGGAATCACGAAGGACAATGCAGGACAGAGGGGAAAGAAAGGGCAGAGGGGGAACGGATTGGAAAAAGTGGGGAACTGTGGGGAACACTGCAGAACAGAGGGGAACCAATGGGAGCAGAGCGAACAGATTGGAAAAAAGTGGGAACTGTGGGGAAAACTGCAGAACAGAGGGGAACCAAAGGGATCAGGGGGGACGGAGTGGAAAAAGGGGGGAACCGTGTAGAACACTGCAGGAAAGATGGGAACCAAAGGGAGCTGGGGAAACGGATTGGAAAAAGTGGGTTACTGTATGGAAAACTGCAGAACAGAGGGGAACCAAAGGGAGCAGGGGGAACAGATTCGAAAAAGTGGGGAAACGTGGGGAACACTGCAGAACAGAGGGAAACCAAAAGAGCAGGGCAAAGGGATTGGAAAAATTGGGAAAAAATGGAGGACAGTGCAGGTCGGAGGGGAACCAAAAGGAGCATGGGAACAGATTGGAAATAATGTGGAGAACCATGGGGAACACTGCAGAACAGAGAGGACCCAAAGTGAGCAGAGGGAAGAACTCGGAAAAGTGGGGAACCGTGGGGAACCAAAGGGAGCGGGGGAAACAGATTGGAAAAAGTGGGGAACAGTGTGGAAAACGCAGAAGAGTGAGGAAACAAAGGGAGCAGGGGGAACAGATTGGAAAAAGTGGGGAACTGTGTGGAACACTTCAGAACATAGGGGCACTAAAGGGAACATGGAGAATAGATTGGAAAAAGTGCGGAACCGTGGCGAACACTGCAAAACAGTGGGGAACGAAAGGGAGCAGTGGGAACGGATTGGAAAAAGTTGGGAACCGTGGGAAACACTGCAGAACAGAGGGGAACGAAATGGAGCAGGACGAACATATCGGAAAAAAGTTGAGAAGTGGGGAACACTGCAGAACAGAGGGGAACCAAAGGGAGCAGGGGTAACGGATTGGAAAATGTGGGGAACTGTATAGAAAACTGCAGAATAGAGGGGAACCAACGGGAGCAGGGGGAACAGATTGGAAAAAGTGGAAACTGTGGTGAAAACTGCAGAACAGAGGGGAACCAAGGGAGCAGGTGGAACGGATTGGAAAAAGTGGGGAACTGTGTGGAAAAATGCAGAACAGTGGGGAACCAAAGGGAGCAGGAGGAACAGATTGGAAAATGTGGGGAACTGTATAGAAAACTGCAGAATAGAGGGGAACCAACGGGAGCAGGGGGAACAGATTGGAAAAAGTGGAAACTGTGGGGAAAACTGCAGAACAGAGGGGAGCCCAAGGAGAAGGGGGAACAGATTGGAAAAAGTGGGGAACGGTGTGAAAAATGCAGAAGAGTGGAGAAACAACGGGAGCAGGGTGAACGGATTGGAAAAAGTGGGGAACAGTGTGGAACACTGCAGAACAGAGGGGAATCAAAGGAAGCAGGGGGAACGGATTGGAAAAAGTGGTGAACCGTTCGGAACACTGAACAACAGAGGGGAACCTAAGGAGCACGGGGAAGAGATTGGAAAAATTGGGAAACCATGGAGGACGGTGCAGGACGGAGGGGAACCAAAGGGAGCAGGGGGAACAGATTGGAAAAAGTGGGGAACTGTGGGGAACACTGTAGAACAGAGAGGAACCAAAGAGAGCACGGCGAACAGATTGGAAAAAGTCTGGAACCGTGGGGAACACTGCAGGACAGAGGGGAACCAAAGGGAACAGGAGGTACAGGTTGGAAAAAGTGGGGAACCGTTGGAGAACACTGCAGAACAGTGGGGAACCAAAGGGAGCAGGGGGAACAAATTGCAAATAGTGGGGAACAGTGGGGAATATTGCAGAAAAGAGGGGAAGCAAATGGAGCATGGGAACAGATTGGAAAAATCGGGAAACCGTGTGGAAAAATGCAGAACAGTGGGAAACCAAAGGGAGCAGGGAGAACGGATTGGAAAATGTGGGGAACCGTGGGGAGCACTGCAGTATAGAGGGGAACTAAAGGGAGCAAGGGGAATGGATTGGAAAAGTGGGGAAATATGGGGGAAAATGCAGGACAGAGGGGAACCAAAGGGAGCAGGGGGAATGGATTGGAAAAAGTGGGTAACCGTGGGGAACACTGCAGGACAGAGGGGAACCAAAGGGAGCAGGGGGAACAGATTCGAAAAAGTGGGGAAACGTGGGGAACACTGCAGAACAGATGGAAACCAAAAGAGCAGGGCAAAGGGATTGAAAAAATTGGGAAACAATGGAGGACAGTGCAGGTCGGAGGGGAACCAAAAGGAGCATGGGAACAGATTGGAAAAAATGTGGAGAACCATGGGGAACACTGCAGAACAGAGAGGACCCAAAGTGAGCAGAGGGAAGAACTCGGAAAAGTGGGGAACCGTGGGGAACCAAAGGGAGCGGGGCGGAACGGATTAGATAAAGTGGGGAACTGTGAAGAACAATGCAGACAGAGAGGAACCAAAGCGATCACGGCGAACAAATTCGAAAATAGTGGAAATGTGGGGAATACTGCAGAACAGTGGGGAACCAAAGGGATCGGGGGAAACAGATTGGAAAAAGTGGGGAACAGTGTGGAAAAATGTAGAAGAGTGAGGAAACAAAGGGAGCAGGGGGTATACATTGGAAAAATTGGGGAATCATGGGGAACACTGCATGACAGAGGGGAACCAAGGGAGCAGGTGGAACGGATTGGAAAAAATGGGGAATCACGAAGGACAATGCAGGACAGAGGGGAAAGAAAGGGCAGAGGGGGAACGGATTGGAAAAAGTGGGGAACTGTGGGGAACACTGCAGAACAGAGGGGAACCAATGGGAGCAGAGCGAACAGATTGGAAAAAAGTGGGAACTGTGGGGAAAACTGCAGAACAGAGGGGAACCAAAGGGATCAGGGGGGACGGAGTGGAAAAAGGGGGGAACCGTGTAGAACACTGCAGGAAAGATGGGAACCAAAGGGAGCTGGGGAAACGGATTGGAAAAAGTGGGTTACTGTATGGAAAACTGCAGAACAGAGGGGAACCAAAGGGAGCAGGGGGAACAGATTCGAAAAAGTGGGGAAACGTGGGGAACACTGCAGAACAGAGGGAAACCAAAAGAGCAGGGCAAAGGGATTGGAAAAATTGGGAAAAAATGGAGGACAGTGCAGGTCGGAGGGGAACCAAAAGGAGCATGGGAACAGATTGGAAAAAATGTGGAGAACCATGGGGAACACTGCAGAACAGAGAGGACCCAAAGTGAGCAGAGGGAAGAACTCGGAAAAGTGGGGAACCGTGGGGAACCAAAGGGAGCGGGGGAAACAGATTGGAAAAAGTGGGGAACAGTGTGGAAAACGCAGAAGAGTGAGGAAACAAAGGGAGCAGGGGGAACAGATTGGAAAAAGTGGGGAACTGTGTGGAACACTTCAGAACATAGGGGCACTAAAGGGAACATGGAGAATAGATTGGAAAAAGTGCGGAACCGTGGCGAACACTGCAAAACAGTGGGGAACGAAAGGGAGCAGTGGGAACGGATTGGAAAAAGTTGGGAACCGTGGGAAACACTGCAGAACAGAGGGGAACGAAATGGAGCAGGACGAACATATCGGAAAAAAGTTGAGAAGTGGGGAACACTGCAAAACAGTGGGGAATCAAAGGGAGCAGGGGGATCAGATTTGAAAAAGTGGGGAACTGTTTGGAAAAATGCAGAACAGTGGGGAACCAAAGGGAGCAGGAGGAACAGATTGGAAAAAGTGGAAACTGTGGGGAAAACTGCAGAACAGAGGGGAGCCCAAGGAGAAGGGGGAACAGATTGGAAAAAGTGGGGAACGGTGTGGAAAATGCAGAAGAGTGGAGAAACAACGGGAGCAGGGTGAACGGATTGGAAAAAGTGGGGAACAGTGTGGAACACTGCCGAACAGAGGGGAATCAAAGGAAGCAGGGGGAACGGATTGGAAAAATTGGTGAACCGTTCGGAACACTGAACAACCGAGGGGAACCAAAGGAGCACGGGGAAGAGATTGGAAAAATTGGGAAAACATGGAGGACGGTGCAGGACGGAGGGGAACCAAAGGGAGCAGGGGGCACAGATTGGAAAAAGTTGGGAACTGTGGGGAACACTGTAGAACAGAGAGGAACCAAAGAGAGCACGGCGAACAGATTGGAAAAAGTGTGGAACCGTGGGGAACACTGCAGGACAGAGGGGAACCAAAGGGGACAGGAGGTACAGGTTGGAAAAAGTGGGGAACCGTTGGCGAACACTGCAGAACAGTGGGGAACCAAAGGGAGCAGGGGGAACAAATTGCAAAAAGTGGGGAACAGTGGGGAATATTGCAGAAAAGAGGGGAAGCAAATGGAGCATGGGAACAGATTGGAAAAATCGGGAAACCGTGTGGAAAAATGCAGAACAGTGGGAAACCAAAGGGAGCAGGGAGAACGGATTGGAAAATGTGGGGAACCGTGGGGAGCACTGCAGTACAGAGGGGAACTAAAGGGAGCAAGGGGAATGGATTGGAAAAGTGTGGAAATATGGGGGAAAATGCAGGACAGAGGGGAACCAAAGGGAGCAGGGGGAATGGATTGGAAAAAGTGGGTAACCGTGGGGAACACTGCAGGACAGAGGGGAACCAAAGGGAGCGGGGAAAACAGAGTGGAAAAAGTGGGGAACAGTGTGGAAAAATGCAGAAGAGTGAGGAAACAAAGGGAGCAGGGGGTATACATTGGAAAAATTGGGGAACCATGGGGAACAGTGCAGAACAGAGTGGAACCAAGGGAGCAGGTGGAACGGATTGGAAAAAGTGGGGAACTGTGTGGAGAAATGCAGAACAGTGGGGAACCAAAGGGAGCAGGGGGAATGGATTCGAAAAAGTGGGTAACGGTGGGAAACACTTCAGGACCGAGGGGAAACAAAGAGAGCAGGGCGAACTGATTGGAAAAAGTGGGGAGATGTGGGGAACACTGCAGGACAGAGGGGAAACAAAGGGAGCAGGGTGAACAGATTCGAAAAAGTGTGCAACCTTGGGGAACACTGCAGAATAGAGGGGAACTAAACAGAGCATGGGGAACAGATTGGAAAAAGTGCAGAACCATGGCGAACACTGCAAAACAGTGGGGAACCAAAGGGAGCAGCGGGAATGGATTGGAAAAAGTGGGGAACCGTGGGAAACACTGCAGAACAGAGGGGAACGAAATGGAGCACGGCGAGCATATCGGAAAGAAGTTGAGAAGTGGGCAACACTGCAGAACAGTGGGGAACCAAAGGGAGCAGGGGGAACGGTTTGGAAAAAGTGGGGAACTGTGAAGAACACTGCAGAAAGAGAGGAACCAAAGCGATCACGGCGAACAAATTTGAAAATAGTGGAAAAGTGGGGAATACTGCAGAACAGTGGGGAACCAAAGGGAGCGGGGGGAACAGCTCGGAAAAGTGGGGAACCGTGGGGAACACTGCAGAATAAAGGTGAACCAAACGGAGCAGGGGGAACAGATTGGAAAAAGTGGGGAATCGTGGAGAGTTCGGCAGAACAGTGGGGAACCAAAAGGAGCAGGGGGAATGGATTGGAAAAAGTGGGGAAACGTGGGGAACACTGCAGGACAGAGGGGAAACAAAGGGAGCAGGGTGAACAGATTCGAAAAAGTGTGCAACCTTGGGGAACACTGCAGAATAGAGGGGAACTAAACGGAGCAAAGGGAACAGATTGGAAAAAGTGCAGAACCATGGCGAACACTGCAAAACAGTGGGGAACCAAAGGGAGCAGCGGGAACGGATTGGAAAAAGTGGGGAACCGTGGGAAACACTGCAGAACAGAGGGGAACGAAATGGAGCACGGCGAGCATATCGGAAAGAAGTTGAGAAGTGGGGAACACTGCAGGACAGAGGGGAACCAAAGGGAGCAGGGGGAACGGATTGGATAAAGTGGGGAACTGTGAAGAACACTGCAGAAAGAGAGGAACCAAAGCGATCACGGCGAACAAATTTGAAAATAGTGGAAAAGTGGGGAATACTGCAGAACAGTGGGGAACCAAAGGGAGCGGGGGGTATACATTGGAAAAATTGCGGAACCGTGGGGAACACTGCAGAACAGAGGGGAACCAACGGAGCAGGTGGAACGGATTGGAAAAAGTGGGGAATTGCGAAGGACAATGCAGGACAGAGGGGAAAGAAAGGGCACAGGGGGAACGGATTGGAAAAAGTGGGGAACTGTGTGGAACACTGCAGAACCTAGGGGAAACAATGGGAGCAGGGCGAACAGATTGGAAAAAGTGGGGAACGGTGTGGAAAAATGCAGAAGAGTGTAGAAACAACGGGAGCAGGGTGAACGGATTGGAAAAAGTGGGGAAGTGTTTGGAACACTGCAGAACAGAGCAGAAACAAAGGAAGCAGGGGGAACGGATTGGAAAATGTGGGGAACCGTTAGGAACACAGCACTACAGAGGGGAACCAAAGGAGCACGGGGAAGAGATTGGAAAAATTGGGAAACAATGGAGGACAGTGCAGGACGGAGGGGAACCAAAGGGAGCAGGGGGAACAGATTGGAAAAAGTTGGGAACTGTGGGGAACACTGTTGAACAGAGGGGAACCAAAGAGAGCACGGCGAACAGATTGGAAAAAGTGTGGAGGCGTGGGGAACACTGCAGGACAGAGGGGAACCAATGGGAGCACGGAGAACAGATTGGAAAAATTGGGGAATCCTGGGAAACACTGCAGAAAAGAGGAGAACCAAAGGGAGCAGGGGAAAAAGATTGGAAAAAGTGGGGAACAGTGTGGAAAATGCAGAAGAGTGAGGAAACAAAGAGAGCAGGGGGTATACATTGGAAAAAGTGGGGAACTGTGGGGAACATTGTAGAACGGAGGGGAACCAAAGAGAGCACGGCGAACAGATTGTAAAAAGTGTGGAGCCATGGCGAACACTGCAGGACAGAGGGGAACCAAAGGGAGCAGGGGGAATGGATTGGAAAAAGTGGGTAAACGTGGGAAACACTGCAGGACAGAGGGGAACCAAAGGGAGCAGGGGGAACGGTTTGGAAAAAGTGGGTAATCGTGGGGAAAACTGCAGAACACTGCGGAACCAAAGGGAGCAGGGGGAACAGCTCGGAAAAGTGGGGAACCTTGTTGAACACTGCAGAATAAAGGAGAACCAAACGGAGCAGGGGGAACAGATTGGAAAAAGTGGGGAATCGTGGGGAGTTCTGCAGAACAGTGGGGAAGCAAAAGGAGTAGGGGCAATGGATTGGAAAAAGTGGGGAACCGTGGAGAACATTGCAGGACAGAGGGGAAACAAAGGGAGCAGGGGGAACGGATTGGATAAAGTGGGGAACTGTGAAGAACACTGCAGACAGAGAGGAACCAAAGCGATCATGGCGAACAAATAGGAAAATAGTGGAGAAGTGGGGAATACTGCAGAACAGTGGGGAACCAAAGGGAGCGGGGAAAACAGAGTGGAAAAAGTGGGGAACAGTGTGGAAAAATGAAGAAGATTGAGGAAACAAAGGGAGCAGGGGGTATACATTGGAAAAATTGGGGAACCATGGGGAGCACTGCAGAACAGAGGGGAACCAAGGGAGCAGGTGGAACGGATTGGAAAAAGTGGGGAACTGTGTGGAAAAATGCAGAAGAGTGGGGAACCAAAGGGAGCAGGAGGAACAGATTGGAAAAAGTCGGGTGACCGTGGAGAACATTGCAGAACAGAAGGGAAACAAAGGGAGCAGGGGTAACGGATTGGAAAATGTGGGGAACTGTATAGAAAACTGCAGAATAGAGGGGAACCAACGGGAGCAGGGGGAAAGGATTGGATAAAGTGGGGAACTGTGAAGAACACTGCAGAAAGAGAGGAACCAAAGCGATCACGGCGAACAAATTCGAAAATAGTGGAAAAGTGGGGAATACTGCAGAACGGTGGGGAACCAAAGAGAGCGGGGGAAACAGATTGGAAAAAGTCGGGAACAGTGTGGAAAAATGCAGAAGAGTGAGGAAACAAAGGGAGCAGGGGGAACAGATTGGAAAAAGTGGGGAACGGTGTGGAAAATGCAGAAGAGTGAGGAAAAAAAAGGGAGCAGGTGATACAGATTGGAAAAAGTGGGCAACGGTGTGGAAAATGCAGAAGTGAGTGGAACCAAAGGAGCAGGGGGAACAGATTGGAAAAAAGTGGGGAACTGTGGAGAACACTGCAGAACAGAGGGGAAAAAAGGGAGAAGGGGAACAGATTGGAAAAAATGTGAAGAACCGTGGGGAACACTGCAGAACAGAGGGGTAACAAAGGAGGAAGGGCAACTGATTAGAAAAAGAGGGGAACCGTGGGGAACACTTCAGAACAGAGGGGTAGCAAAGGAGCAAGGGCAACTGATTAGAAAAAGAGGGGAACCGTGGGGAACACTGCAGAACAGAGGGGAACCGAATAGAGTACAGGGTACAGATTGGAAAAATTGGGGGATTATGTGGAAATGTACAGAACAGTGGGGAACCAAAGGGAGCAGGGGGAATGGAGTGGAAAAAATGGGGAACCGTGGGGAACACTGCAGAACAGAGGGGAACCAAACGGAGCAGGGGGAACGGATTGGATAAAGTGGGGAACTGTGAAGAACACTGCAGACAGAGAGGAACCAAAGCGATCATGGCGAACAAATTGGAAAATAGTGGAGAAGTGGGGAATACTGCAGAACAGTGGGGAACCAAAGGGAGCGGGGAAAACAGAGTGGAAAAAGTGGGGAACAGTGTGGAAAAATGCAGAAGAGTGAGGAAACAAAGGGAGCAGGGGGTATACATTGGAAAAATTGGGGAACCATGGGGAACAGTGCAGAACAGAGGGGAACCAAGGGAGCAGGTGGAACGGATTAGAAAAAGTGGGGAACTGTGTGGAAAAATGCAGAACAGTGGGGAACCAAAGGGAGCAGGGGGAATGGATTCGAAAAAGTGGGTAACGGTGGGAAACACTGCAGGACCGAGGGGAAACAAAGAGAGCAGGACGAACTGATTGGAAAAAGTGGGGAAATGTGGGGAACACTGCAGGACAGAGGGGAAACAAAGGGAGCAGGGTGAACAGATTCGAAAAAGTGTGCAACCTTGGGGAACACTGCAGAATAGAGGGGAACTAAACGGAGCATGGGGAACAGATTGGAAAAAGTGCAGAACCATGGCGAACACTGCAAAACAGTGGGGAACCAAAGGGAGCAGCGGGAACGGATTGGAAAAAGTGGGGAACCGTGGGAAACACTGCAGAACAGAGGGGAACGAAATGGAGCACGGCGAGCATATCGGAAAGAAGTTGAGAAGTGGGCAACACTGCAGAACAGTGGGGAACCAAAGGGAGCAGGGGGAACGGTTTGGAAAAAGTGGGTAACCGTGGGGAACACTGCAGAACACTGCAGAACCAAAGGGAGCAGGGGGAACAGCTCGGAAAAGTGGGGAACCTTGTTGAACACTGCAGAATAAAGGAGAACCAAACGGAGCAGGGGGAACAGATTGGAAAAAGTGGGGAATCGTGGGGAGTTCTGCAGAACAGTGGGGAACCAAAAGGAGCAGGGGGAATGGATTGGAAAAAGTGGGGAACCGTGGAGAACATTGGAGGACAGAGGGGAAACAAAGGGAGCAGGGCGAACTGATTAGAAAAAGTGGGGAAACGTGGGGAACACTGCAGGACAGAGGGGAAACAAAGGGAGCAGGGTGAACAGATTCGAAAAAGTGTGCACCTTGGGGAACACTGCAGAATAGAGGGGAACTAAACGTAGCATGGGGAACAGATTGGAAAAAGTGCAGAACCATGGCGAACACTGCAAAACAGTGGGGAACCAAAGGGAGCAGCGGGAACGGATTGGAAAAAGTGGGGAACCGTGGGAAACACTGCAGAACAGAGGGGAACGAAATGGATCACGTCGAGCATATCGGAAAGAAGTTGAGAAGTGGGGAACACTGCAGGACAGAGGGGAACCAAAGGGAGCAGGGGGGAACGGATTGGATAAAGTGGGGAACTGTGAAGAACAATGCAGACAGAGAGGAACCAAAGCGATCACGGCGAACAAATTCGAAAATAGTGGAAATGTGGGGAATACTGCAGAACAGTGGGGAACCAAAGGGATCGGGGGAAACAGATTGGAAAAAGTGGTGAACAGTGTGGAAAAATGTAGAAGAGTGAGGAAACAAAGGGAGCAGGGGGTATACATTGGAAAAATTGGGGAATCATGGGGAACACTGCAGGACAGAGGGGAACCAAGGGAGCAGGTGGAACGGATTGGAAAAAATGGGGAATCACGAAGGACAATGCAGGACAGAGGGGAAAGAAAGGGCAGAGGGTGAACGGATTGGAAAAAGTGGGGAACTGTGGGGAACACTGCAGAACAGAGGGGAACCAATGGGAGCAGAGCGAACAGATTGGAAAAAAGTGGGAACTGTGGGGAAAACTGCAGAACATAGGGGAACCAAAGGGATCAGGGGGGACGGATTGGAAAAAGGGGGGAACCGTGTAGAACACTGCAGGAAAGAGGGGAACCAAAGGGAGCTGGGGGAACGGATTGGAAAAAGTGGGTTACTGTATGGAAAACTGCAGAACAGAGGGGAACCAAAGGGAACAGGGGGAACAGATTCGAAAAAGTGGGGCAACGTGGGGAACACTGCAGAACAGAGGGAAACCAAAAGAGCAGGGCAAAGGGATTGGAAAAATTGGGAAACAATGGAGGACAGTGCAGGTCGGAGGGGAACCAAAAGGAGCATGGGAACAGATTGGAAAAAATGTGGAGAACCATGGGGAACACTGCAGAACAGAGAGGACCCAAAGTGAGCAGAGGGAAGAACTCGGAAAAGTGGGGAACCGTGGGGAACCAAAGGGAGCGGGGGGGAACGGATTGGATAAAGTGGGGAACTGTGAAGAACAATGCAGACAGAGAGGAACCAAAGCGATCACGGCGAACAAATTCGAAAATAGTGGAAATGTGGAAAATACTGCAGAACAGTGGGGAACCAAAGGGATCGGGGGAAACAGATTGGAAAAAGTGGGGAACAGTGTGGAAAAATGTAGAAGAGTGAGGAAACAAAGGGAGCAGGGGGTATACATTGGAAAAATTGGGGAATCATGGGGAACACTGCATGACAGAGGGGAACCAAGGGAGCAGGTGGAACGGATTGGAAAAAATGGGGAATCACGAAGGACAATGCAGGACAGAGGGGAAAGAAAGGGCAGAGGGGGAACGGATTGGAAAAAGTGGGGAACTGTGGGGAACACTGCAGAACAGAGGGGAACCAATGGGAGCAGAGCGAACAGATTGGAAAAAAGTGGGAACTGTGGGGAAAACTGCAGAACAGAGGGGAACCAAAGGGATCAGGGGGGATGGATTGGAAAAAGGGGGGAACCGTGTAGAACACTGCAGGACAGAGGGGAAACAAAGGGAGCAGGGTGAACAGATTCGAAAAAGTGTGCACCTTGGGGAACACTGCAGAATAGAGGGGAACTAAACGTAGCATGGGGAACAGATTGGAAAAAGTGCAGAACCATGGCGAACACTGCAAAACAGTGGGGAACCAAAGGGAGCAGCGGGAACGGATTGGAAAAAGTGGGGAACCGTGGGAAACACTGCAGAACAGAGGGGAACGAAATGGATCACGTCGAGCATATCGGAAAGAAGTTGAGAAGTGGGGAACACTGCAGGACAGAGGGGAACCAAAGGGAGCAGGGGGGAACGGATTGGATAAAGTGGGGAACTGTGAAGAACAATGCAGACAGAGAGGAACCAAAGCGATCACGGCGAACAAATTCGAAAATAGTGGAAATGTGGGGAATACTGCAGAACAGTGGGGAACCAAAGGGATCGGGGGAAACAGATTGGAAAAAGTGGTGAACAGTGTGGAAAAATGTAGAAGAGTGAGGAAACAAAGGGAGCAGGGGGTATACATTGGAAAAATTGGGGAATCATGGGGAACACTGCAGGACAGAGGGGAACCAAGGGAGCAGGTGGAACGGATTGGAAAAAATGGGGAATCACGAAGGACAATGCAGGACAGAGGGGAAAGAAAGGGCAGAGGGTGAACGGATTGGAAAAAGTGGGGAACTGTGGGGAACACTGCAGAACAGAGGGGAACCAATGGGAGCAGAGCGAACAGATTGGAAAAAAGTGGGAACTGTGGGGAAAACTGCAGAACATAGGGGAACCAAAGGGATCAGGGGGGACGGATTGGAAAAAGGGGGGAACCGTGTAGAACACTGCAGGAAAGAGGGGAACCAAAGGGAGCTGGGGGAACGGATTGGAAAAAGTGGGTTACTGTATGGAAAACTGCAGAACAGAGGGGAACCAAAGGGAACAGGGGGAACAGATTCGAAAAAGTGGGGCAACGTGGGGAACACTGCAGAACAGAGGGAAACCAAAAGAGCAGGGCAAAGGGATTGGAAAAATTGGGAAACAATGGAGGACAGTGCAGGTCGGAGGGGAACCAAAAGGAGCATGGGAACAGATTGGAAAAAATGTGGAGAACCATGGGGAACACTGCAGAACAGAGAGGACCCAAAGTGAGCAGAGGGAAGAACTCGGAAAAGTGGGGAACCGTGGGGAACCAAAGGGAGCGGGGGGGAACGGATTGGATAAAGTGGGGAACTGTGAAGAACAATGCAGACAGAGAGGAACCAAAGCGATCACGGCGAACAAATTCGAAAATAGTGGAAATGTGGAAAATACTGCAGAACAGTGGGGAACCAAAGGGATCGGGGGAAACAGATTGGAAAAAGTGGGGAACAGTGTGGAAAAATGTAGAAGAGTGAGGAAACAAAGGGAGCAGGGGGTATACATTGGAAAAATTGGGGAATCATGGGGAACACTGCATGACAGAGGGGAACCAAGGGAGCAGGTGGAACGGATTGGAAAAAATGGGGAATCACGAAGGACAATGCAGGACAGAGGGGAAAGAAAGGGCAGAGGGGGAACGGATTGGAAAAAGTGGGGAACTGTGGGGAACACTGCAGAACAGAGGGGAACCAATGGGAGCAGAGCGAACAGATTGGAAAAAAGTGGGAACTGTGGGGAAAACTGCAGAACAGAGGGGAACCAAAGGGATCAGGGGGGATGGATTGGAAAAAGGGGGGAACCGTGTAGAACACTGCAGGAAAGAGGGGAACCAAAGGGAGCTGGGGGAACGGATTGGAAAAAGTGGGTTACTGTATGGAAAACTGCAGAACAGAGGGGAACCAAAGGGAGCAGGGGGAACAGATTCGAAAAAGTGGGGAAACGTGGGGAACACTGCAGAACAGAGGGAAACCAAAAGAGCAGGGCAAAGGGATTGGAAAAATTGGGAAACAATGGAGGACAGTGCAGGTCGGAGGGGAACCAAAAGGAGCATGGGAACAGATTGGAAAAAATGTGGAGAACCATGGGGAACACTGCAGAACAGAGAGGACCCAAAGTGAGCAGAGGGAAGAACTCGGAAAAGTGGGGAACCGTGGGGAACCAAAGGGAGCGGGGGAAACAGATTGGAAAAAGTGGGGAACAGTGTGGAAAACGCAGAAGAGTGAGGAAACAAAGGGAGCAGGGGGAACAGATTGGAAAAAGTGGGGAACTGTGTGGAACACTTCAGAACATAGGGGAACTAAAGGGAACATGGAGAATAGATTGGAAAAAGTGCGGAACCGTGGCGAACACTGCAAAACAGTGGGGAACGAAAGGGAGCAGTGGGAACGGATTGGAAAAAGTTGGGAACCGTTGGAAACACTGCAGAACAGAGGGGAACGAAATGGAGCAGGACGAACATATCGGAAAAAAGTTGAGAAGTGGGGAACACTGCAGAACAGTGGGGAATCAAAGGGAGCAGGGGGATCAGATTTGAAAAAGTGGGGAACAGTTTGGAAAAATGCAGAACAGTGGGGAACCAAAGGGAGCAGGAGGAACAGATTGGAAAAAGTCGGGAACCATGGAGAACCCTGCAGAACAGAGGGGAACCAAAGGGAGCAGCGGTAACGGATTGGAAAATGTGGGGAACTGTATAGAAAACTGCAGAATAGAGGGGAACCAACGGGAGCAGGGGGAACAGATTGGAAAAAGTGGAAACTGTGGTGAAAACTGCAGAACAGATGGGAACCAAAGGGAGCAGGGGGAATGGAGTGGAAAAAATGGGGAACCGTGGGGAACACTGCAGAACAGAGGGGAACCAAACGGAGCAGGGGGAACGGATTGGATAAAGTGGGGAACTGTGAAGAACACTGCAGACAGAGAGGAACCAAAGCGATCATGGCGAACAAATTGGAAAATAGTGGAGAAGTGGGGAATACTGCAGAACAGTGGGGAACCAAAGGGAGCGGGGAAAACAGAGTGGAAAAAGTGGGGAACAGTGTGGAAAAATGCAGAAGAGTGAGGAAACAAAGGGAGCAGGGGGTATACATTGGAAAAATTGGGGAACCATGGGGAACAGTGCAGAACAGAGGGGAACCAAGGGAGCAGGTGGAACGGATTAGAAAAAGTGGGGAACTGTGTGGAAAAATGCAGAACAGTGGGGAACCAAAGGGAGCAGGGGGAATGGATTCGAAAAAGTGGGTAACGGTGGGAAACACTGCAGGACCGAGGGGAAACAAAGAGAGCAGGACGAACTGATTGGAAAAAGTGGGGAAATGTGGGGAACACTGCAGGACAGAGGGGAAACAAAGGGAGCAGGGTGAACAGATTCGAAAAAGTGTGCAACCTTGGGGAACACTGCAGAATAGAGGGGAACTAAACGGAGCATGGGGAACAGATTGGAAAAAGTGCAGAACCATGGCGAACACTGCAAAACAGTGGGGAACCAAAGGGAGCAGCGGGAACGGATTGGAAAAAGTGGGGAACCGTGGGAAACACTGCAGAACAGAGGGGAACGAAATGGAGCACGGCGAGCATATCGGAAAGAAGTTGAGAAGTGGGCAACACTGCAGAACAGTGGGGAACCAAAGGGAGCAGGGGGAACGGTTTGGAAAAAGTGGGTAACCGTGGGGAACACTGCAGAACACTGCAGAACCAAAGGGAGCAGGGGGAACAGCTCGGAAAAGTGGGGAACCTTGTTGAACACTGCAGAATAAAGGAGAACCAAACGGAGCAGGGGGAACAGATTGGAAAAAGTGGGGAATCGTGGGGAGTTCTGCAGAACAGTGGGGAACCAAAAGGAGCAGGGGGAATGGATTGGAAAAAGTGGGGAACCATGGAGAACATTGGAGGACAGAGGGGAAACAAAGGGAGCAGGGCGAACTGATTGGAAAAAGTGGGGAAACGTGGGGAACACTGCAGGACAGAGGGGAAACAAAGGGAGCAGGGTGAACAGATTCGAAAAAGTGTGCACCTTGGGGAACACTGCAGAATAGAGGGGAACTAAACGTAGCATGGGGAACAGATTGGAAAAAGTGCAGAACCATGGCGAACACTGCAAAACAGTGGGGAACCAAAGGGAGCAGCGGGAACGGATTGGAAAAAGTGGGGAACCGTGGGAAACACTGCAGAACAGAGGGGAACGAAATGGATCACGTCGAGCATATCGGAAAGAAGTTGAGAAGTGGGGAACACTGCAGGACAGAGGGGAACCAAAGGGAGCAGGGGGGAACGGATTGGATAAAGTGGGGAACTGTGAAGAACAATGCAGACAGAGAGGAACCAAAGCGATCACGGCGAACAAATTCGAAAATAGTGGAAATGTGGGGAATACTGCAGAACAGTGGGGAACCAAAGGGATCGGGGGAAACAGATTGGAAAAAGTGGTGAACAGTGTGGAAAAATGTAGAAGAGTGAGGAAACAAAGGGAGCAGGGGGTATACATTGGAAAAATTGGGGAATCATGGGGAACACTGCAGGACAGAGGGGAACCAAGGGAGCAGGTGGAACGGATTGGAAAAAATGGGGAATCACGAAGGACAATGCAGGACAGAGGGGAAAGAAAGGGCAGAGGGTGAACGGATTGGAAAAAGTGGGGAACTGTGGGGAACACTGCAGAACAGAGGGGAACCAATGGGAGCAGAGCGAACAGATTGGAAAAAAGTGGGAACTGTGGGGAAAACTGCAGAACATAGGGGAACCAAAGGGATCAGGGGGGACGGATTGGAAAAAGGGGGGAACCGTGTAGAACACTGCAGGAAAGAGGGGAACCAAAGGGAGCTGGGGGAACGGATTGGAAAAAGTGGGTTACTGTATGGAAAACTGCAGAACAGAGGGGAACCAAAGGGAACAGGGGGAACAGATTCGAAAAAGTGGGGCAACGTGGGGAACACTGCAGAACAGAGGGAAACCAAAAGAGCAGGGCAAAGGGATTGGAAAAATTGGGAAACAATGGAGGACAGTGCAGGTCGGAGGGGAACCAAAAGGAGCATGGGAACAGATTGGAAAAAATGTGGAGAACCATGGGGAACACTGCAGAACAGAGAGGACCCAAAGTGAGCAGAGGGAAGAACTCGGAAAAGTGGGGAACCGTGGGGAACCAAAGGGAGCGGGGGGGAACGGATTGGATAAAGTGGGCAACTGTGAAGAACAATGCAGACAGAGAGGAACCAAAGCGATCACGGCGAACAAATTCGAAAATAGTGGAAATGTGGAAAATACTGCAGAACAGTGGGGAACCAAAGGGATCGGGGGAAACAGATTGGAAAAAGTGGGGAACAGTGTGGAAAAATGTAGAAGAGTGAGGAAACAAAGGGAGCAGGGGGTATACATTGGAAAAATTGGGGAATCATGGGGAACACTGCATGACAGAGGGGAACCAAGGGAGCAGGTGGAACGGATTGGAAAAAATGGGGAATCACGAAGGACAATGCAGGACAGAGGGGAAAGAAAGGGCAGAGGGGGAACGGATTGGAAAAAGTGGGGAACTGTGGGGAACACTGCAGAACAGAGGGGAACCAATGGGAGCAGAGCGAACAGATTGGAAAAAAGTGGGAACTGTGGGGAAAACTGCAGAACAGAGGGGAACCAAAGGGATCAGGGGGGATGGATTGGAAAAAGGGGGGAACCGTGTAGAACACTGCAGGAAAGAGGGGAACCAAAGGGAGCTGGGGGAACGGATTGGAAAAAGTGGGTTACTGTATGGAAAACTGCAGAACAGAGGGGAACCAAAGGGAGCAGGGGGAACAGATTCGAAAAAGTGGGGAAACGTGGGGAACACTGCAGAACAGAGGGAAACCAAAAGAGCAGGGCAAAGGGATTGGAAAAATTGGGAAACAATGGAGGACAGTGCAGGTCGGAGGGGAACCAAAAGGAGCATGGGAACAGATTGGAAAAAATGTGGAGAACCATGGGGAACACTGCAGAACAGAGAGGACCCAAAGTGAGCAGAGGGAAGAACTCGGAAAAGTGGGGAACCGTGGGGAACCAAAGGGAGCGGGGGAAACAGATTGGAAAAAGTGGGGAACAGTGTGGAAAACGCAGAAGAGTGAGGAAACAAAGGGAGCAGGGGGAACAGATTGGAAAAAGTGGGGAACTGTGTGGAACACTTCAGAACATAGGGGAACTAAAGGGAACATGGAGAATAGATTGGAAAAAGTGCGGAACCGTGGCGAACACTGCAAAACAGTGGGGAACGAAAGGGAGCAGTGGGAACGGATTGGAAAAAGTTGGGAACCGTTGGAAACACTGCAGAACAGAGGGGAACGAAATGGAGCAGGACGAACATATCGGAAAAAAGTTGAGAAGTGGGGAACACTGCAGAACAGTGGGGAATCAAAGGGAGCAGGGGGATCAGATTTGAAAAAGTGGGGAACAGTTTGGAAAAATGCAGAACAGTGGGGAACCAAAGGGAGCAGGAGGAACAGATTGGAAAAAGTCGGGAACCATGGAGAACCCTGCAGAACAGAGGGGAACCAAAGGGAGCAGCGGTAACGGATTGGAAAATGTGGGGAACTGTATAGAAAACTGCAGAATAGAGGGGAACCAACGGGAGCAGGGGGAACAGATTGGAAAAAGTGGAAACTGTGGTGAAAACTGCAGAACAGAGGGGAACCAAGGGAGCAGGTGGAACGGATTGGAAAAAGTGGGGAACTGTGTGGAAAATGCAGAAGAGTGGAGAAACAACGGGAGCAGGGTGAACGGATTGGAAAAAGTGGGGAACAGTGTGGAACACTGCAGAACAGAGGGGAATCAAAGGAAGCAGGGGGAACGGATTGGAAAAAGTGGTGAACCGTTCGGAACACTGAACAACAGAGGGGAACCTAAGGAGCACGGGGAAGAGATTGGAAAAATTGGGAAACCATGGAGGACGGTGCAGGACGGAGGGGAACCAAAGGGAGCAGGGGGAACAGATTGGAAAAAGTGGGGAACTGTGGGGAACACTGTAGAACAGAGAGGAACCAAAGAGAGCACGGCGAACAGATTGGAAAAAGTGTGGAACCGTGGGGAACACTGCAGGACAGAGGGGAACCAAAGGGAACAGGAGGTACAGGTTGGAAAAAGTGGGGAACCGTTGGCGAACACTGCAGAACAGTGGGGAACCAAAGGGAGCAGGGGGAACAAATTGCAAAAAGTGGGGAACAGTGGGGAATATTGCAGAAAAGAGGGGAAGCAAATGGAGCATGGGAACAGATTGGAAAAATCGGGAAACCGTGTGGAAAAATGCAGAACAGTGGGAAACCAAAGGGAGCAGGGAGAACGGATTGGAAAATGTGGGGAACCGTGGGGAGCACTGCAGTACAGAGGGGAACTAAAGGGAGCAAGGGGAATGGATTGGAAAAGTGGGGAAATATGGGGGAAAATGCAGGACAGAGGGGAACCAAAGGGAGCAGGGGGAATGGATTGGAAAAAGTGGGTAACCGTGGGGAACACTGCAGGACAGAGGGGAACCAAAGGGAACAGGGGGAACAGATTCGAAAAAGTGGGGAAACGTGGGGAACACTGCAGAACAGTTGGAAACCAAAAGAGCAGGGCAAAGGGATTGGAAAAATTGGGAAACAATGGAGGACAGTGCAGGTCGGAGGGGAACCAAAAGGAGCATGGGAACAGATTGGAAAAAAT
Source organism: Narcine bancroftii (assembly GCF_036971445.1). Classification (NCBI taxonomy): domain Eukaryota; kingdom Metazoa; phylum Chordata; class Chondrichthyes; order Torpediniformes; family Narcinidae; genus Narcine; species Narcine bancroftii. Next base: position 1,312,172 of record NW_027211899.1, read on the forward strand.
GTGGAGAACCATGGGGAACACTGCAGAACAGAGAGGACCCAAAGTGAGCAGAGGGAAGAACTCGGAAAAGTGGGGAACCGTGGGGAACCAAAGGGAGCGGGGGGGAACGGATTGGATAAAGTGGGGAACTGTGAAGAACAATGCAGACAGAGAGGAACCAAAGCGATCACGGCGAACAAATTCGAAAATAGTGGAAATGTGGGGAATACTGCAGAACAGTGGGGAACCAAAGGGATCGGGGGAAACAGATTGGAAAAAGTGGGGAACAGTGTGGAAAAATGTAGAAGAGTGAGGAAACAAAGGGAGCAGGAAGTATACATTGGAAAAATTGGGGAATCATGGGGAACACTGCATGACAGAGGGGAACCAAGGGAGCAGGTGGAACGGATTGGTAAAAATGGGGAATCACGAAGGACAATGCAGGACAGAGGGGAAAGAAAGGGCAGAGGGGGAACGGATTGGAAAAAGTGGGGAACTGTGGGGAACACTGCAGAACAGAGGGGAACATATGGGAGCAGAGCGAACAGATTGGAAAAAAGTGGGAACTGTGGGGAACACTGCAGTACAGAGGGGAACATATGGGAGCAGAGCGAACAGATTGGAAAAAAGTGGGAACTGTGGGGAAAACTGCAGAACAGAGGGGAACCAAAGGGATCAGGGGGGACGGATTGGAAAAAGGGGGGAACCGTGTAGAACACTGCAGGAAAGAGGGGAACCAAAGGGAGCTGGGGGAACGGATTGGAAAAAGTGGGTTACTGTATGGAAAACTGCAGAACAGAGGGGAACCAAAGGGAGCAGGGGGAACAGATTCGAAAAAGTGGGGAAACGTGGGGAACACTGCAGAACAGAGGGAAACCAAAAGAGCAGGGCAAAGGGATTGGAAAAATTGGGAAACAATGGAGGACAGTGCAGGTCGGAGGGGAACCAAAAGGAGCATGGGAACAGATTGGAAAAAATGTGGAGAACCATGGGGAACACTGCAGAACAGAGAGGACCCAAAGTGAGCAGAGGGAAGAACTCGGAAAAGTGGGGAACCGTGGGGAACCAAAGGGAGCGGGGGAAACAGATTGGAAAAAGTGGGGAACAGTGTGGAAAACGCAGAAGAGTGAGGAAACAAAGGGAGCAGGGGGAACAGATTGTAAAAAGTGGGGAACTGTGTGGAACACTTCAGAACATAGGGGAACTAAAGGGAACATGGAGAATAGATTGGAAAAAGTGCGGAACCGTGGCGAACACTGCAAAACAGTGGGGAACGAAAGGGAGCAGTGGGAACGGATTGGAAAAAGTTGGGAACCGTGGGAAACACTGCAGAACAGAGGGGAACGAAATGGAGCAGGACGAACATATCGGAAAAAAGTTGAGAAGTGGGGAACACTGCAGAACAGTGGGGAATCAAAGGGAGCAGGGGGATCAGATTTGAAAAAGTGGGGAACTGTTTGGAAAAATGCAGAACAGTGGGGAACCAAAGGGAGCAGGAGGAACAGATTGGAAAAAGTCGGGAACCATGGAGAACCCTGCAGAACAGAGGGGAACCAAAGGGAGCAGGGGTAACGGATTGGAAAATATGGGGAACTGTATAGAAAACAGCAGAATAGAGGGGAACCAACGGGAGCAGGGGGAACAGATTGGAAAAAGTGGAAACTGTGGTGAAAACTGCAGAACAGAGGGGAACCAAGGGAGCAGGTGGAACGGATTGGAAAAAGTGGGGAACTGTGTGGAAAAATGCAGAACAGTGGGGAACCAAAGGGAGCAGGAGGAACAGATTGGAAAATGTGGGGAACTGTATAGAAAACTGCAGAATAGAGGGGAACCAACGGGAGCAGGGGGAACAGATTGGAAAAAGTGGAAACTGTGGGGAAAACTGCAGAACAGAGGGGAGCCCAAGGAGAAGGGGGAACAGATTGGAAAAAGTGGGGAACGGTGTGGAAAATGCAGAAGAGTGGAGAAACAACGGGAGCAGGGTGAACGGATTGGAAAAAGTGGGGAACAGTGTGGAACACTGCAGAACAGAGGCGAATCAAAGGAAGCAGGGGGAACGGATTGGAAAAAGTGGTGAACCGTTCGGAACACTGAACAACCAAGGGGAACCAAAGGAGCACGGGGAAGAGATTGGAAAAATTGGGAAAACATGGAGGACGGTGAATGAAGGAGGGGAACCAAAGGGAGCAGGGGGAACAGATTGGAAAAAGTGGGGAACTGTGGGGAACACTGTAGAACAGAGAAGAACCAAAGAGAGCACGGCGAACAGATTGGGAAAAGTGTGGAACCGTGGGGAACACTGCAGGACAGAGGGGAACCAAAGGGAACAGGAGGTACAGGTTGGAAAAAGTGGGGAACCGTTGGCGAACACTGCAGAACAGTGGGGAACCAAAGGGAGCAGGGGGAACAAATTGCAAAAAGTGGGGAACAGTGGGGAATATTGCAGAAAAGAGGGGAAGCAAATGGAGCATGGGAACAGATTGGAAAAATCGGGAAACCGTGTGTAAAAATGCAGAACAGTGGGAAACCAAAGGGAGCAGGGAGAACGGATTGGAAAATGTGGGGAACCGTGGGGAGCACTGCAGTACAGAGGGGAACTAAAGGGAGCAAGGGGAATGGATTGGAAAAGTGGGGAAATATGGGGGAAAATGCAGGACAGAGGGGAACCAAAGGGAGCAGGGGGAATGGATTGGAAAAAGTGGGTAACCGTGGGGAACACTGCAGGACAGAGGGGAACCAAAGGGAGCGGGGAAAACAGAGTGGAAAAAGTGGGGAACAGTGTGGAAAAATGCAGAAGAGTGAGGAAACAAAGGGAGCAGGGGGTATACATTGGAAAAATTGGGGAACCATGGGGAACAGTGCAGAACAGAGGGGAACCAAGGGAGCAGGTGGAACGGATTGGAAAAAGTGGGGAACTGTGTGGAGAAATGCAGAACAATGGGGAACCAAAGGGAGCAGGGGGAATGGATTCGAAAAAGTGGGTAACGGTGGGAAACACTGCAGGACCGAGGGGAAACAAAGAGAGCAGGGCGAACTGATTGGAAAAAGTGGGGAAATGTGGGGAACACTGCAGGACAGAGGGGAAACAAAGGGAGCAGGGTGAACAGATTCGAAAAAGTGTGCAACCTTGGGGAACACTGCAGAATAGTGGGGAACTAAACAGAGCATGGGGAACAGATTGGAAAAAGTGCAGAACCATGGCGAACACTGCAAAACAGTGGGGAACCAAAGGGAGCAGCGGGAACGGATTGGAAAAATTGGGGAACCGTGGGAAACACTGCAGAACAGAGGGGAACGAAATGGAGCACGGCGAGCATATCGGAAAGAAGTTGAGAAGTGGGCAACACTGCAGAACAGTGGGGAACCAAAGGGAGCAGGGGGAACGGTTTGGAAAAAGTGGGGAACTGTGAAGAACACTGCAGAAAGAGTGGAACCAAAGCGATCACGGCGAACAAATTTGAAAATAGTGGAAAAGTGGGGAATACTGCAGAACAGTGGGGAACCAAAGGGAGCGGGGGGAACAGCTCGGAAAAGTCGGGAACCGTGGGGAACACTGCAGAATAAAGGTGAACCAAACGGAGCAGGGGGAACAGATTGGAAAAAGTGGGGAATCGTGGAGAGTTCGGCAGAACAGTGGGGAACCAAAAGGAGCAGGGGGAATGGATTGGAAAAAGTGGGGAAACGTGGGGAACACTGCAGGACAGAGGGGAAACAAAGGGAGCAGGGTGAACAGATTCGAAAAAGTGTGCAACCTTGGGGAACACTGCAGAATAGAGGGGAACTAAGCGGAGCAAAGGGAACAGATTGGAAAAAGTGCAGAACCATGGCGAACACTGCAAAACAGTGGGGAACCAAAGGGAGCAGCGGGAACGGATTGGAAAAAGTGGGGAACCGTGGGAAACACTGCAGAACAGAGGGGAACGAAATGGAGCACGGCGAGCATATCGGAGTTGAGAAGTTGAGAAGTGGGGAACACTGCAGGACAGAGGGGAACCAAAGGGAGCAGGGGGAACGCATTGGATAAAGTGGGGAACTGTGAAGAACACTGCAGAAAGAGAGGAACCAAAGCGATCACGGCGAACAAATTTGAAAATAGTGGAAAAGTGGGGAATACTGCAGAACAGTGGGGAACCAAAGGGAGCGGGGGGTATACATTGGAAAAATTGCGGAACCGTGGGGAACACTGCAGAACAGAGGGGAACCAACGGAGCAGGTGGAACGGATTGGAAAAAGTGGGGAATTGCGAAGGACAATGCAGGACAGAGGGGAAAGAAAGGGCACAGGGGGAACGGATTGGAAAAAGTGGGGAACTGTGTGGAACACTGCAGAACCGAGGGGAAACAATGGGAGCAGGGCGAACAGATTGGAAAAAGTGGGGAACGGTGTGGAAAAATGCAGAAGAGTGTAGAAACAACGTGAGCAGGGTGAACGGATTGGAAAAAGTGGGGAAGTGTTTGGAACACTGCAGAACAGAGCGGAAACAAAGGAAGCAGGGGGAACGGATTGGAAAATGTGGGGAACCGTTAGGAACACAGCACTACAGAGGGGAACCAAAGGAGCACGGGGAAGAGATTGGAAAAATTGGGAAACAATGGAGGACAGTGCAGGACGGAGGGGAACCAAAGGGAGCAGGGGGAACAGATTGGAAAAAGTGGGGAACTGTGGGGAACACTGTTGAACAGAGGGGAACCAAAGAGAGCACGGCGAACAGATTGGAAAAAGTGTGGAGGCGTGGGGAACACTGCAGGACAGAGGGGAACCAATGGGAGCAGGGAGAACAGATTGGAAAAATTGGGGAATCCTGGGAAACACTGCAGAAAAGAGGAGAACCAAAGGGAGCAGGGGAAAAAGATTGGAAAAAGTGGGGAACAGTGTGGAAAATGCAGAAGAGTGAGGAAACAAAGGGAGCAGGGGGTATACATTGGAAAAAGTGGGGAACTGTGGGGAACACTGTAGAACGGAGGGGAACCAAAGGGATCAGGAGGAGCAGATTATAAAAAGTGTGGAGCCATGGCGAACACTGCAGGACAGAGGGGAACCAAAGGGAGCAGGGAGAACAGATTGGAAAAATTTGGGGAACTGTCTGGAACGCAGTAGAACAGAGGGGAAAAAAAGGGAGCATGGGAACAAATTGGAAAAAATGTGGAGAACCATGGGGAACACTGCAGAACAGAGAGGACCCAAAGGGGGCAGAGGGAAGAACTCGGAAAAGTGGGGAACCGTGGGGAACACTTCAGAATAGAGGGGAACCAAGAGAGCATGGGAACAAATTGGAAAAAATGTGGAGAACCATGGGGAACACTGCAGAACAGAGAGGACCCAAAGGGAGCAGAGGGAAGAACTCGGAAAAGTGGGGAACCGTGGGGAACACTGCAGAACAGTGGGGAAACAAAGGGAGCGGGGGAAACAGATTGGAAAAAGTGGGGAACTGTGGAAAATGCAGAAGAGTGAGAAAACAAAGGGAGCAGGGGGAACAGATTGGAAAAAGTGTGGAACAGTGTGGAAAATGCAGAAGAGAGGAAAAAAAAGGGAGCAGGGGGAACAGATTGGAAAAAGTGGGCAACGGTGTGGAAACTGCAGAAGTGAGTGGAACCAAAGGAGCAGGGGGAACAGATTGGAAAAAAGTGGGGAACAGTGGAGAACACTGCAGAACAGAGGGGGAAAAAAGGGAGAAGGGGAGCAGATTGGAAAAAATGTGAAGAACCGTGGGGAACACTGCAGAACAGAGGGGAACCAAAGGAGCAAGGGCAACTGATTAGAAAAAGAGGGGAACCATGGGGAACACTGCAGAACAGAGGGGAACCGAATGGAGTACGGGGTACAGATTCGAAAAATTGGGGGATTATGTGGAAATGTACAGAACAGTGGGGAACCAAAGGGAGCAGGGGGAACGGAGTGGAAAAAATGGGGAACCGTGGGGAACACTGCAGAACAGAGGGGAACCAAACGGAGCAGGGGGAACGGATTGGATAAAGTGGGGAACTGTGAAGAACACTGCAGACAGAGGAACCAAAGCGATCATGGCGAACAAATTGGAAAATAGTGGAGAAGTGGGGAATACTGCAGAACAGTGGGGAACCAAAGGGAGCGGGGAAAAAAGTGGGGAACAGTGTGGAAAAATGCAGAAGAGTGAGGAAACAAAGGGAGCACGGCGAACAGATTGGAAAAAATGTGGAACCGTGGGGAACACTGCAGGACAGAGGGGAACCAAAGGGAGCAAGGGGAACGGATTGGAAAAGTGGGGAACTGTGGGGGAAAATGCAGGACAGAGGGGAACCAAAGGGAGCAGGGGGAACGGTTTGGAAAAAGTGGGTAATCGTGGGGAAAACTGCAGAACACTGCGGAACCAAAGGGAGCAGGAGGAACAGCTCGGAAAAGTGGGGAACCGTGGGGAACACTGCAGAATAAAGGAGAACCAAACGGAGCAGGGGGAACAGATTGGAAAAAGTGGGGAATCGTGGGGAGTTCTGCAGAACAGTGGGGAACCAAAAGGAGTAGGGGCAATGGATTGGAAAAAGTGGGGAACCGTGGAGAAAATTGCAGGACAGAGGGGAAACAAAGGGAGCAGGGGGAACGGATTGGATAAAGTGGGGAACTGTGAAGAACACTGCAGACAGAGAGGAACCAAAGCGATCATGGCGAACAAATTGGAAAATAGTGGAGAAGTGGGGAATACTGCAGAACAGTGGGGAACCAAAGGGAGCGGGGAAAACAGAGTGGAAAAAGTGGGGAACAGTGTGGAAAAATGAAGAAGAGTGAGGAAACAAAGGGAGCAGGGGGTATACATTGGAAAAATTGGGGAACCATGGGAAGCACTGCAGAACAGAGGGGAACCAAGGGAGCAGGTGGAACGGATTGGAAAAAGTGGGGAACTGTGTGGAAAAATGCAGAAGAGTGGGGAACCAAAGGGAGCAGGAGGAACAGATTGGAAAAAGTCGGGTGACCGTGGAGAACACTGCAGAACAGAAGGGAAACAAAGGGAGCAGGGGTAACGGATTGGAAAATGTGGGGAACTGTATAGAAAACTGCAGAATAGAGGGGAACCAACGGGAGCAGGGGGAAAGGATTGGATAAAGTGGGGAACTGTGAAGAACACTGCAGAAAGAGAGGAACCAAAGCGATCACGGCGAACAAATTCGAAAATAGTGGAAAAGTGGGGAATACTGCAGAACGGTGGGGAACCAAAGAGAGCGGGGGAAACAGATTGGAAAAAGTGGGGAACAGTGTGGAAAAATGCAGAAGAGTGAGGAAACAAAGGGAGCAGGGGGAACAGATTGGAAAAAGTGGGGAACGGTGTGGAAAATGCAGAAGAGTGAGGAAAAAAAAGGGAGCAGGGGATACAGATTGGAAAAAGTGGGCAACGGTGTGGAAAATGCAGAAGTGAGTGGAACCAAAGGAGCAGGGGGAACAGATTGGAAAAAAGTGGGGAACTGTGGAGAACACTGCAGAACAGAGGGGAAAAAAGGGAGAAGGGGAACAGATTGGATAAAATGTGAAGAACCGTGGGGAACACTGCAGAACAGAGGGGTAGCAAAGGAGCAAGGGCAACTGATTAGAAAAAGAGGGGAACCGTGGGGAACACTGCAGAACAGAGGGGTAGCAAAGGAGTAAGGGCAACTGATTAGAAAAAGAGGGTAACCGTGGGGAACACTGCAGAACAGAGGGGAACCGAATAGAGTACGGGGTACAGATTGGAAAAATTGGGGGATTATGTGGAAATGTACAGAACAGTGGGGAACCAAAGGGAGCAGGGGGAATGGAGTGGAAAAAATGGGGAACCGTGGGGAACACTGCAGAACAGAGGGGAACCAAACGGAGCAGGGGGAACGGATTGGATAAAGTGGGGAACTGTGAAGAACACTGCAGACAGAGAGGAACAAAAGCGATCATGGCGAACAAATTGGAAAATAGTGGAGAAGTGGGGAATACTGCAGAACAGTGGGGAACCAAAGGGAGCGGGGAAAACAGATTGGAAAAAGTGGGGAACAGTGTGGAAAAATGCAGAAGAGTGAGGAAACAAAGGGAGCAGGGGGTATACATTGGAAAAATTGGGGAACCATGGGGAACAGTGCAGAACAGAGGGGAACCAAGGGAGCAGGTGGAACGGATTGGAAAAAGTGGGGAACTGTGTGGAAAAATGCAGAACAGTGGGGAACCAAAGGGAGCAGGGGGAATGGATTCGAAAAAGTGGGTAACGGTGGGAAACACTGCAGGACCGAGGGGAAACAAAGAGAGCAGGACGAACTGATTGGAAAAAGTGGGGAAATGTGGGGAACACTGCAGGACAGAGGGGAAACAAAGGGAGCAGGGTGAACAGATTCGAAAAAGTGTGAAACCTTTGGGAACACTGCAGAATAGAGGGGAACTAAACGGAGCATGGGGAACAGATTGGAAAAAGTGCAGAACCATGGCGAACACTGCAAAACAGTGGGGAACCAAAGGGAGCAGCGGGAACGGATTGGAAAAAGTGGGGAACCGTGGGAAACACTGCAGAACAGAGGGGAACGAAATGGAGCACGGCGAGCATATCGGAAAGAAGTTGAGAAGTGGGCAACACTGCAGAACAGTGGGGAACCAAAGGGAGCAGGGGGAACAGTTTGGAAAAAGTGGGTAACCGTGGGGAACACTGCAGAACACTGCAGAACCAAAGGGAGCAGGGGGAACAGCTCGGAAAAGTGGGGAACCTTGTTGAACACTGCAGAATAAAGGAGAACCAAACGGAGCAGGGGGAACAGATTGGAAAAAGTGGGGAATAGTGGGGAGTTCTGCAGAACAGTGGGGAACCAAAGGGAGCAGGGGGAATGGATTGGAAAAAGTGGGGTACCGTGGAGAACATTGCAGGACAGAGGGGGGAAAAAAGGGAGAAGGGGAACAGATTGGAAAAATGTGAAGAACCGTGGGGAACACTGCAGAACAGAGGGGAACCAAAGGAGCAAGGGCAACTGATTAGAAAAAGAGGGGAACCATGGGGAACACTGCAGAACAGAGGGGAACCGAATGGAGTACGGGGTACAGATTCGAAAAATTGGGGGATTATGTGGAAATGTACAGAACAGTGGGGAACCAAAGGGAGCAGGGGGAACAGATTGGATAAAGTGGGGAACTGTGAAGAACACTGCAGAACAGAGGGGAACGAAATGGAGCACGGCGAGCATATCGGAAAGAAGTTGAGAAGTGGGCAACACTGCAGAACAGTGGGGAACCAAAGGGAGCAGGGGGAACAGTTTGGAAAAAGTGGGTAACCGTGGGGAACACTGCAGAACACTGCAGAACCAAAGGGAGCAGGGGGAACAGCTCGGAAAAGTGGGGAACCTTGTTGAACACTGCAGAATAAAGGAGAACCAAACGGAGCAGGGGGAACAGATTGGAAAAAGTGGGGAATCGTGGAGAGTTCGGCAGAACAGTGGGGAACCAAAAGGAGCAGGGGGAATGGATTGGAAAAAGTGGGGAAACGTGGGGAACACTGCAGGACAGAGGGGAAACAAAGGGAGCAGGGTGAACAGATTCGAAAAAGTGTGCAACTTTGGGGAACACTGCAGAATAGAGGGGAACTAAGCGGAGCAAAGGGAACAGATTGGAAAAAGTGCAGAACCATGGCGAACACTGCAAAACAGTGGGGAACCAAAGGGAGCAGCGGGAACGGATTGGAAAAAGTGGGGAACCGTGGGAAACACTGCAGAACAGAGGGGAACGAAATGGAGCACGGCGAGCATATCGGAAAGAAGTTGAGAAGTGGGGAACACTGCTGGACAGAGGGGAACCAAAGGGAGCAGGGGGAACGCATTGGATAAAGTGGGGAACTGTGAAGAACACTGCAGAAAGAGAGGAACCAAAGCGATCACGGCGAACAAATTTGAAAATAGTGGAAAAGTGGGGAATACTGCAGAACAGTGGGGAACCAAAGGGAGCGGGGGGTATACATTGGAAAAATTGCGGAACCGTGGGGAACACTGCAGAACAGAGGGGAACCAACGGAGCAGGTGGAACGGATTGGAAAAAGTGGGGAATTGCGAAGGACAATGCAGGACAGAGGGGAAAGAAAGGGCACAGGGGGAACGGATTGGAAAAAGTGGGGAACTGTGTGGAACACTGCAGAACCGAGGGGAAACAATGGGAGCAGGGCGAACAGATTGGAAAAAGTGGGGAACGGTGTGGAAAAATGCAGAAGAGTGTAGAAACAACGTGAGCAGGGTGAACGGATTGGAAAAAGTGGGGAAGTGTTTGGAACACTGCAGAACAGAGCGGAAACAAAGGAAGCAGGGGGAACGGATTGGAAAATGTTGGGAACCGTTAGGAACACAGCACTACAGAGGGGAACCAAAGGAGCACGGGGAAGAGATTGGAAAAATTGGGAAACAATGGAGGACAGTGCAGGACGGAGGGGAACCAAAGGGAGCAGGGGGAACAGATTGGAAAAAGTGGGGAACTGTGGGGAACACTGTTGAACAGAGGGGAACCAAAGAGAGCACGGCGAACAGATTGGAAAAAGTGTGGAGGCGTGGGGAACACTGCAGGACAGAGGGGAACCAATGGGAGCAGGGAGAACAGATTGGAAAAATTGGGGAATCCTGGGAAACACTGCAGAAAAGAGGAGAACCAAAGGGAGCAGGGGAAAAAGATTGGAAAAAGTGGGGAACAGTGTGGAAAATGCAGAAGAGTGAGGAAACAAAGGGAGCAGGGGGTATACATTGGAAAAAGTGGGGAACTGTGGGGAACACTGTAGAACGGAGGGGAACCAAAGAGAGCACGGCGAACAGATTGTAAAAAGTGTGGAGCCATGGCGAACACTGCAGGACAGAGGGGAACCAAAGGGAGCAGGGAGAACAGATTGGAAAAAGTTGGGAATCTTGGGGAACACTGCAGAAAAGATGGGAACCAAAGGGATCAGGGGGAGCAGATTGGAAAAATTTGGAGAACCGTGGGGAAACTGCAGAACAGAGGGGAACCAAAGGCGCAGGGTTAACAGATTGGAAAAATTTGGGGAACTGTCTGGAACACAGTAGAACAGAGGGGAAAAAAAGGGAGCATGGGAACAAATTGGAAAAAATGTGGAGAACCATGGGGAACACTGCAGAACAGAGAGGACCCAAAGGGAGCAGAGGGAAGAACTCGGAAAAGTGGGGAACCGTGGGGAACACTTCAGAATAGAGGGGAACCAAGAGAGCAGGGGGAACGGATTGGAAAAAGTGGGGAACTGTGAAGAACACTGCAGACAGAGAGGAACCAAAGCGAGCACGGCGAACAAATTGGAAAATAGTGGAGAAGTGGGGAACACTGCAGAACAGTGGGGAAACAAAGGGAGTGGGGGAAACAGATTGGAAAAAGTGGGGAACTGTGGAAAATGCAGAAGAGTGAGAAAACAAAGGGAGCAGGGGGAACAGATTGGAAAAAGTGGGGAACGGTGTGGAAAATGCAGAAGAGTGAGGAAAAAAAAGGGAGCAGGGGGAACAGATTGGAAAAAGTGGGCAACGGTGTGGAAACTGCAGAAGTGAGTGGAACCAAAGGAGCAGGGGGAACAGATTGGAAAAAAGTGGGGAACAGTGGAGAACACTGCAGAACAGAGGGGGAAAAAAGGGAGAAGGGGAGCAGATTGGAAAAAATGTGAAGAACCGTGGGGAACACTGCAGAACAGAGGGGAACCAAAGGAGCAAGGGCAACTGATTAGAAAAAGAGGGGAACCATGGGGAACACTGCAGAACAGAGGGGAACCGAATGGAGTACGGGGTACAGATTCGAAAAATTGGGGGATTATGTGGAAATGTACAGAACAGTGGGGAACCAAAGGGAGCAGGGGGAACGGAGTGGAAAAAATGGGGAACCGTGGGGAACACTGCAGAACAGAGGGGAACCAAACGGAGCAGGGGGAACGGATTGGATAAAGTGGGGAACTGTGAAGAACACTGCAGACAGAGGAACCAAAGCGATCATGGCGAACAAATTGGAAAATAGTGGAGAAGTGGGGAATACTGCAGAACAGTGGGGAACCAAAGGGAGCGGGGAAAAAAGTGGGGAACAGTGTGGAAAAATGCAGAAGAGTGAGGAAACAAAGGGAGCACGGCGAACAGATTGGAAAAAATGTGGAACCGTGGGGAACACTGCAGGACAGAGGGGAACCAAAGGGAGCAAGGGGAACGGATTGGAAAAGTGGGGAACTGTGGGGGAAAATGCAGGACAGAGGGGAACCAAAGGGAGCAGGGGGAACGGTTTGGAAAAAGTGGGTAATCGTGGGGAAAACTGCAGAACACTGCGGAACCAAAGGGAGCAGGAGGAACAGCTCGGAAAAGTGGGGAACCGTGGGGAACACTGCAGAATAAAGGAGAACCAAACGGAGCAGGGGGAACAGATTGGAAAAAGTGGGGAATCGTGGGGAGTTCTGCAGAACAGTGGGGAACCAAAAGGAGTAGGGGCAATGGATTGGAAAAAGTGGGGAACCGTGGAGAAAATTGCAGGACAGAGGGGAAACAAAGGGAGCAGGGGGAACGGATTGGATAAAGTGGGGAACTGTGAAGAACACTGCAGACAGAGAGGAACCAAAGCGATCATGGCGAACAAATTGGAAAATAGTGGAGAAGTGGGGAATACTGCAGAACAGTGGGGAACCAAAGGGAGCGGGGAAAACAGAGTGGAAAAAGTGGGGAACAGTGTGGAAAAATGAAGAAGAGTGAGGAAACAAAGGGAGCAGGGGGTATACATTGGAAAAATTGGGGAACCATGGGAAGCACTGCAGAACAGAGGGGAACCAAGGGAGCAGGTGGAACGGATTGGAAAAAGTGGGGAACTGTGTGGAAAAATGCAGAAGAGTGGGGAACCAAAGGGAGCAGGAGGAACAGATTGGAAAAAGTCGGGTGACCGTGGAGAACACTGCAGAACAGAAGGGAAACAAAGGGAGCAGGGGTAACGGATTGGAAAATGTGGGGAACTGTATAGAAAACTGCAGAATAGAGGGGAACCAACGGGAGCAGGGGGAAAGGATTGGATAAAGTGGGGAACTGTGAAGAACACTGCAGAAAGAGAGGAACCAAAGCGATCACGGCGAACAAATTCGAAAATAGTGGAAAAGTGGGGAATACTGCAGAACGGTGGGGAACCAAAGAGAGCGGGGGAAACAGATTGGAAAAAGTGGGGAACAGTGTGGAAAAATGCAGAAGAGTGAGGAAACAAAGGGAGCAGGGGGAACAGATTGGAAAAAGTGGGGAACGGTGTGGAAAATGCAGAAGAGTGAGGAAAAAAAAGGGAGCAGAGGATACAGATTGGAAAAAGTGGGCAACGGTGTGGAAAATGCAGAAGTGAGTGGAACCAAAGGAGCAGGGGGAACAGATTGGAAAAAAGTGGGGAACTGTGGAGAACACTGCAGAACAGAGGGGAAAAAAGGGAGAAGGGGAACAGATTGGATAAAATGTGAAGAACCGTGGGGAACACTGCAGAACAGAGGGGTAGCAAAGGAGCAAGGGCAACTGATTAGAAAAAGAGGGGAACCGTGGGGAACACTGCAGAACAGAGGGGTAGCAAAGGAGTAAGGGCAACTGATTAGAAAAAGAGGGTAACCGTGGGGAACACTGCAGAACAGAGGGGAACCGAATAGAGTACGGGGTACAGATTGGAAAAATTGGGGGATTATGTGGAAATGTACAGAACAGTGGGGAACCAAAGGGAGCAGGGGGAATGGAGTGGAAAAAATGGGGAACCGTGGGGAACACTGCAGAACAGAGGGGAACCAAACGGAGCAGGGGGAACGGATTGGATAAAGTGGGGAACTGTGAAGAACACTGCAGACAGAGAGGAACAAAAGCGATCATGGCGAACAAATTGGAAAATAGTGGAGAAGTGGGGAATACTGCAGAACAGTGGGGAACCAAAGGGAGCGGGGAAAACAGATTGGAAAAAGTGGGGAACAGTGTGGAAAAATGCAGAAGAGTGAGGAAACAAAGGGAGCAGGGGGTATACATTGGAAAAATTGGGGAACCATGGGGAACAGTGCAGAACAGAGGGGAACCAAGGGAGCAGGTGGAACGGATTGGAAAAAGTGGGGAACTGTGTGGAAAAATGCAGAACAGTGGGGAACCAAAGGGAGCAGGGGGAATGGATTCGAAAAAGTGGGTAACGGTGGGAAACACTGCAGGACCGAGGGGAAACAAAGAGAGCAGGACGAACTGATTGGAAAAAGTGGGGAAATGTGGGGAACACTGCAGGACAGAGGGGAAACAAAGGGAGCAGGGTGAACAGATTCGAAAAAGTGTGAAACCTTTGGGAACACTGCAGAATAGAGGGGAACTAAACGGAGCATGGGGAACAGATTGGAAAAAGTGCAGAACCATGGCGAACACTGCAAAACAGTGGGGAACCAAAGGGAGCAGCGGGAACGGATCGGAAAAAGTGGGGAACCGTGGGAAACACTGCAGAACAGAGGGGAACGAAATGGAGCACGGCGAGCATATCGGAAAGAATTTGAGAAGTGGGCAACACTGCAGAACAGTGGGGAACCAAAGGGAGCAGGGGGAACAGTTTGGAAAAAGTGGGTAACCGTGGGGAACACTGCAGAACACTGCAGAACCAAAGGGAGCAGGGGGAACAGCTCGGAAAAGTGGGGAACCTTGTTGAACACTGCAGAATAAAGGAGAACCAAACGGAGCAGGGGGAACAGATTGGAAAAAGTGGGGAATAGTGGGGAGTTCTGCAGAACAGTGGGGAACCAAAGGGAGCAGGGGGAATGGATTGGAAAAAGTGGGGTACCGTGGAGAACATTGCAGGACAGAGGGGGGAAAAAAGGGAGAAGGGGAACAGATTGGAAAAAATGTGAAGAACCGTGGGGAACACTGCAGAACAGAGGGGAACCAAAGGAGCAAGGGCAACTGATTAGAAAAAGACGGGAACCATGGGGAACACTGCAGAACAGAGGGGAACCGAATGGAGTACGGGGTACAGATTCGAAAAATTGGGGGATTATGTGGAAATGTACAGAACAGTGGGGAACCAAAGGGAGCAGGGGGAACGGAGTGGAAAAAATGGGGAACCGTGGGGAACACTGCAGAACAGAGGGGAACCAAACGGAGCAGGGGGAACGGATTGGATAAAGTGGGGAACTGTGAAGAACACTGCAGACAGAGGAACCAAAGCGATCATGGCGAACAAATTGGAAAATAGTGGAGAAGTGGGGAATACTGCAGAACAGTGGGGAACCAAAGGGAGCAGGGAAAACAGAGTGGAAAAAGTGGGGAACAGTGTGGAAAAATGCAGAAGAGTGAGGAAACAAAGGGAGCACGGCGAACAGATTGGAAAAAATGTGGAACCGTGGGGAACACTGCAGGACAGAGGGGAACCAAAGGGAACAGGAGGTACAGGTTGGAAAAAGTGGGGAACCGTTGGCGAACACTGCAGAACAGTGGGGAACCAAAGGGAGCAGGGGGAACAGATTGCAAAAAGTGGGGAACAGTGGGGAATATTGCAGAAAAGAGCGGAAGCAAATGGAGCATGGGAACAGATTGGAAAAATCGGGAAACCGTGTGGAAAAATGCAGAACAGTGGGAAACAAAGGGAGCAGGGAGAACGGATTGGAAAATGTGGGGAACCGTGGGGAGCACTGCAGTACAGAGGGGAACTAAAGGGAGCAAGGGGAACGGATTGGAAAAGTGGGGAACTGTGGGGGAAAATGCAGGACAGAGGGGAACCAAAGGGAGCAGGGGGAATGGATTGGAAAAAGTGGGTAAACGTGGGAAACACTGCAGGACAGAGGGGAACCAAAGGGAGCAGGGGGAACGGTTTGGAAAAAGTGGGGAATCGTGGGGAGTTCTGCAGAACAGTGGGGAACCAAAAGGAGTAGGGGCAATGGATTGGAAAAAGTGGGGAACCGTGGAGAAAATTGCAGGACAGAGGGGAAACAAAGGGAGCAGGGGGAACGGATTGGATAAAGTGGGGAACTGTGAAGAACACTGCAGACAGAGAGGAACCAAAGCGATCATGGCAAACAAATTGGAAAATAGTGGAGAAGTGGGGAATACTGCAGAACAGTGGGGAACCAAAGGGAGCGGGGAAAACAGAGTGGAAAAAGTGGGGAACAGTGTGGAAAAATGAAGAAGAGTGAGGAAACAAAGGGAGCAGGGGGTATACATTGGAAAAATTGGGGAACCATGGGAAGCACTGCAGAACAGAGGGGAACCAAGGGAGCAGGAGGAACGGATTGGAAAAAGTGGGGAACTGTGTGGAAAAATACAGAAGAGTGGGGAACCAAAGGGAGCAGGAGGAACAGATTGGAAAAAGTCGGGTGACCGTGGAGAACACTGCAGAACAGAAGGGAAACAAAGGGAGCAGGGGTAACGGATTGGAAAATGTGGGGAACCATGGCGAACACTGCAAAACAGTGGGGAACCAAAGGGAGCAGCGGGAACGGATTGGAAAAAGTGGGGAACCGTGGGAAACACTGCAGAACAGAGGGGAACGAAATGGAGCACGGCGAGCATATCGGAAAGAAGTTGAGAAGTGGGCAACACTGCAGAACAGTGGGGAACCAAAGGGAGCAGGGGGAACAGTTTGGAAAAAGTGGGTAACCGTGGGGAACACTGCAGAACACTGCAGAACCAAAGGGAGCAGGGGGAACAGCTCGGAAAAGTGGGGAACCTTGTTGAACACTGCATAATAAAGGAGAACCAAACGGAGCAGGGGGAACAGATTGGAAAAAGTGGGGAATCGTGGGGAGTTCTGCAGAACAGTGGGGAACCAAAAGGAGCAGGGGGAATGGATTGGAAAAAGTGGGGAACCGTGGAGAACATTGGAGGACAGAGGGGAAACAAAGGGAGCAGGGCGAACTGATTGGAAAAAGTGGGGAAACGTGGGGAACACTGCAGGACAGAGGGGAAACAAAGGGAGCAGGGTGAACAGATTCGAAAAAGTGTGCACCTTGGGGAACACTGCAGAATAGAGGGGAACTAAACGGAGCATGGGGAACAGATTGGAAAAAGTGCAGAACCATGGCGAATACTGCAAAACAGTGGGGAACCAAAGGGAGCAGCGGGAACGGATTGGAAAAAGTGGGGAACCGTGGGAAACACTGCAGAACAGAGGGGAACGAAATGGATCACGTCGAGCATATCGGAAAGAAGTTGAGAAGTGGGGAACACTGCAGGACAGAGGGGAACCAAAGGGAGCAGAGGGGAACGGATTGGATAAAGTGGGGAACTGTGAAGAACACTGCAGACAGAGAGGAACCAAAGCGATCACGGCGAACAAATTCGAAAATAGTGGAAATGTGGGGAATACTGCAGAACAGTGGGGAACCAAAGGGATCGGGGGAAACAGATTGGAAAAAGTGGGTAACAGTGTCGAAAAATGTAGAAGAGTGAGGAAACAAAGGGAGCAGGGGGTATACATTGGAAAAATTGGGGAATCATGGGGAACACTGCAGGACAGAGGGGAACCAAGGGAGCAGGTGGAACGGATTGGAAAAAATGGGGAATCACGAAGGACAATGCAGGACAGAGGGGAAAGAAAGGGCAGAGGGGGAACGGATTGGAAAAAGTGGGGAACTGTGGGGAACACTGCAGAACAGAGGGGAACCAATGGGAGCAGAGCGAACAGATTGGAAAAAAGTGGGAACTGTGGGGAAAACTGCAGAACAGAGGGGAACCAAAGGGATCAGGGGGGATGGATTGGAAAAAGGGGGTAACCGTGTAGAACACTGCAGGAAAGAGGGGAACCAAAGGGAGCTGGGGGAACGGATTGGAAAAAGTGGGTTACTGTATGGAAAACTGCAGAACAGAGGGGAACCAAAGGGAGCAGGGGGAACAGATTCGAAAAATTGGGGAAACGTGGGGAACACTGCAGAACAGAGGGAAACCAAAAGAGCAGGGCAAAGGGATTGGAAAAATTGGGAAACAATGGAGGACAGTGCAGGTCGGAGGGGAACCAAAAGGAGCATGGGAACAGATTGGAAAAAATGTGGAGAACCATGGGGAACACTGCAGAACAGAGAGGACCCAAAGTGAGCAGAGGGAAGAACTCGGAAAAGTGGGGAACCGTGGGGAACCAAAGGGAGCGGGGGGGAACGGATTGGATAAAGTGGGGAACTGTGAAGAACAATGCAGACAGAGAGGAACCAAAGCGATCACGGCGAACAAATTCGAAAATAGAGGAAATGTGGGGAATACTGCAGAACAGTGGGGAAACAAAGGGATCGGGGGAAACAGATTGGAAAAAGTGGGGAACAGTGTGGAAAAATGTAGAAGAGTGAGGAAACAAAGGGAGCAGGGGGTATACATTGGAAAAATTGGGGAATCATGGGGAACACTGCATGACAGAGGGGAACCAAGGGAGCAGGTGGAACGGATTGGAAAAAATGGGGAATCACGAAGGACAATGCAGGACAGAGGGGAAAGAAAGGGCAGAGGGGGAACGGATTGGAAAAAGTGGGGAACTGTGGGGAACACTGCAGAACAGAGGGGAACCAATGGGAGCAGAGCGAACAGATTGGAAAAAAGTGGGAACTGTGGGGAAAACTGCAGAACAGAGGGGAACCAAAGGGATCAGGGGGGACGGATTGGAAAAAGGGGGGAACCGTGTAGAACACTGCAGGAAAGAGGGGAACCAAAGGGAGCTGGGGGAACGGATTGGAAAAAGTGGGTTACTGTATGGAAAACTGCAGAACAGAGGGGAACCAAAGGGAGCAGGGGGAACAGATTCGAAAAAGTGGGGAAACGTGGGTAACACTGCAGAACAGAGGGAAACCAAAAGAGCAGGGCAAAGGGATTGGAAAAATTGGGAAACAATGGAGGACAGTGCAGGTCGGAAGGGAACCAAAAGGAGCATGGGAACAGATTGGAAAAAATGTGGAGAACCATGGGGAACACTGCAGAACAGAGAGGACCCAAAGTGAGCAGAGGGAAGAACTCGGAAAAGTGGGGAACCGTGGGGAACCAAAGGGAGCGGAGGAAACAGATTGGAAAAAGTGGGGAACAGTGTGGAAAACGCAGAAGAGTGAGGAAACAAAGGGAGCAGGGGGAACAGATT
The DNA here is from genome assembly GCF_036971445.1 of Narcine bancroftii. NCBI lineage: Eukaryota > Metazoa > Chordata > Chondrichthyes > Torpediniformes > Narcinidae > Narcine > Narcine bancroftii. The sequence continues at coordinate 1,331,147 of NW_027211899.1, forward strand.
GGAAAAAGTGGGGAACTGTGTGGAACACTTCGGAACATAGGGGAACTAAAGGGAACATGGAGAATAGATTGGAAAAAGTGCGGAACCGTGGCGAACAGTGCAAAACAGTGGGGAACGAAAGGGAGCAGTGGGAACGGATTGGAAAAAGTTGGGAACCGTGGGAAACACTGCAGAACAGAGGGGAACGAAATGGAGCAGGACGAACATATCGGAAAAAAGTTGAGAAGTGGGGAACACTGCAGAACAGTGGGGAATCAAAGGGAGCAGGGGGATCAGATTTGAAAAAGTGGGGAACTGTTTGGAAAAATGCAGAACAGTGGGGAACCAAAGGGAGCAGGAGGAACAGATTGGAAAATGTCGGGAACCATGGAGAACCCTGCAGAACAGAGGGGAACCAAAGGGAGCAGGGGTAACGGATTGGAAAATGTGGGGAACTGTATAGAAAACTGCAGAATACAGGGGAACCAACGGGAGCAGGGGGAACAGATTGGAAAAAGTGGAAACTGTGGTGAAAACTGCAGAACAGAGGGGAACCAAGGGAGCAGGTGGAACGGATTGGAAAAAGTGGGGAACTGTGTGGAAAAATGCAGAACAGTGGGGAACCAAAGGGAGCAGGAGGAACAGATTGGAAAATGTGGGGAACTGTATAGAAAACTGCAGAATAGAGGGGAACCAACGAGAGCAGGGGGAACAGATAGGAAAAAGTGGAAACTGTGGGGAAAACTGCAGAACAGAGGGGAGCCCAAGGAGAAGGGGGAACAGATTGGAAAAAGTGGGGAACGGTGTGGAACACTGCAGAACAGAGGGGAATCAAAGGAAGCAGGGGGAACGGATTGGAAAAAGTGGTGAACCGTTCGGAACACTGAACAACAGAGGGGAACCAAAGGAGCACGGGGAAGAGATTGGAAAAATTGGGAAACCATGGAGGACGGTGCAGGACGGAGGGGAACCAAAGGGAGCAGGGGGAACAGATTGGAAAAAGTGGGAAACTGTGGGGAACACTGTAGAACAGAGAGGAACCAAAGAGAGCACGGCGAACAGATTGGAAAAAGTGTGGAACCGTGGGGAACACTGCAGGACAGAGGGGAACCAAAGGGAACAGGAGGTACAGGTTGGAAAAAGTGGGGAACCGTTGGCGAACACTGCAGAACAGTGGGGAACCAAAGGGAGCAGGGGGAACAAATTGCAAAAAGTGGGGAACAGTGGGGAATATTGCAGAAAAGAGGGGAAGCAAATGGAGCATGGGAACAGATTGGAAAAATCGGGAAACCGTGTGGAAAAATGCAGAACAGTGGGAAACCAAAGGGAGCAGGGAGAACGGATTGGAAAATGTGGGGAACCGTGGGGAGCACTGCAGTACAGAGGGGAACTAAAGGGAGCAAGGGGAATGGATTGGAAAAGTGGGGAAATATGGGGGAAAATGCAGGACAGAGGGGAACCAAAGGGAGCAGGGGGAATGGATTGGAAAAAGTGGGTAACCGTGGGGAACACTGCAGGACAGAGGGGAACCAAAGGGAGCAGGGGGAACGGTTTGGAAAAAAAGGGTAACCGTGGGGAACACTGCAGAACTCTGCGGAACCAAAGGGAGCAGGGGGAACAGCTCGGAAAAGTGGGGAACCGTGGGGAACACTGCAGAATAAAGGAGAACCAAATGGAGCAGGGGGAACAGATTGGAAAAAGTGGGGAATCGTGGGGAGTTCTGCAGAACAGTGGGGAACCAAAAGGAGCAGGGGGAATGGATTGGAAAAAGTGGGGAACCGTGGAGAACATTGCAGGACAGAGGGGAAACAAAGGGAGCAGGGCGAACTGATTGGAAAAAGTGGGGAAACGTGGGGAACACTGCAGGACAGAAGGGAAACAAAGGGAGCAGGGTGAACAGATTCGAAAAAGTGTGCAACCTTGGGGAACACTGCAGAATAGAGGGGAACTAAACGGAGCAAAGGGAACAGATTGGAAAAAGTGCAGAACCATGGCGAACACTGCAAAACAGTGGGGAACCAAAGGGAGCAGCGGGAACGGATTGGAAAAAGTGGGGAACCGTGGGAAACACTGCAGAACAGAGGGGAACGAAATGGAGCACGGCGAGCATATCGGAAAGAAGTTGAGAAGTGGGGAACACTGCAGGACAGAGGGGAACCAAAGGGAGCAGGGGGAACGGATTGGATAAAGTGGGGAACTGTGAAGAACACTGCAGAAAGAGAGGAACCAAAGCGATCACGGCGAAAAAATTCGAAAATAGTGGAAAAGTGGGGAATACTGCAGAACAGTGGGGAACCAAAGGGAGCGGGGGAAACAGATTGGAAAAAGTGGGGAACAGTGTGGAAAAATGCAGAAGAGTGAGGAAACAAAGGGAGCAGGTGGTACAGGTTGGAAAAAGTGGGAAATCGCGAAGGACAATGCAGGACAGAGGGGAAAGAAAGGGCACAGGGGGAACGGATTGGAAAAAGTGGGGAACTGTGGGGAACACTGCAGAACAGAGGGGAAACAATGGGAGCAGGGCGAACAGATTGGATAAAGTGGGGAAAGGTGTGGAAAAATGCAGAAGAGTGGAGAAACAACGGGAGCAGGGGGAACGGATTGGAAAAAGTGGGGAACCGTTAGGAACACAGCACAACAGAGGGGAACTGTAATGGAGGATTAAAACCATGTACCCAGATGCTTTTTGCTTATGTGGAACTGACGACACTGGGTCCACACGCAGGTCACCTTACTTTCAGAACTAGCAGATGTAATTAAACTCAGCCATGGGGACTTATCTGAAGATACACTTTGAAATGGAATTCCACTGTGAGGCCCAGGGAAAGCAGTTGTCAAATGCATCACTCTGAAATTGACGAATTGGTCACAACCTGTCTTGCTCGAGAAGTTTTAACAAGTCTTTGTATCTACGAGATAAACCAGGAAATTATAACATCCTGGTTCCATAATAATTAATCTTCTAAATTGTAGAATGTAATGTTCAGTTTTGATTTTGACTGACAAATATTAGGAGTAGGCGCATGATTAATTGTTTTTGGGGTATATAAGCCTGTGGTCCTGCTGCTGAAGTTTAGACTCTCCGAGGGGTGGGAACACCCCTTGTCAAGAAGGAAGAACAGCCAGAGTCCGAGCAACGTCCCGGTCGGGGGAGGTGGAGAAGCTGCTACCAGCGCCCTGACAACCTACTACAAGTGTGCAGTCGTTGCCTCGCTTCGGCAGTTGGGACCAGTCCAAGCGTTGATAAGTATAGTTGGGAAGGGCTTGCATATTGTAGTGTGAAATCAGCTTTTGAATTAGTAATAAACATTTGTATAAACTGAACTGCTCTCGGTGTGTGTGTCTATTTTCTTTCGGTAGCTCAAACACTGTGACCAATCTAAAATGAACAAAATGAGAGGTATAAGTTTACCCAAGACAATTGGCGCTGCGAGCAGGGTTGGTCTCAAGATGTTTCACCGAAAGAAAGAGGTGAGCCCTGAGCAGTTCTTGATTCCTGGATGGACTTCCAAAGACGATGGGTTTGGCATGTTGGCTAATACCCTGTCTTTGTTGGGACCACCCATTAGTTGGGATGAGAAGTTAGACTCATCAAGTGCACCTCTGGGAGAGCGGGTTGCCACTCTCCTTCGAGAAAGTAAATTTCCTGATAAAAAGGGAACGCTGACGAATGGTTTTTGGTTGCTGGCCACAGCATTACGCCACTCCGTTCAGCGTGAAGCAGAATTAATTCAAAGAGAAGTAGAATCTCAGTGCAAAAGAAAGCAATTAGAGGAGGAGCTAGAAGTCCTGCGACAATGCTGTTCCATGATGAGCGAGATTGTTCGCACCAGTCAGGACAGAGCCAAAGAATGGGAAGATAAGCACGTCCAAATGATTTGCCGTAATATTAAACTCCGACAGCAGCTCTGTGCAGATAAGGAAAGGCATGGAGTAGAACCCGATCCATATCGTATTCATGCCATGATAAGGAATGGTGACGATCCTGATGTAATTGAGGATTGGGATGGGAATATCTGGAATGACAATGGTAATAATGCAGATACTCCTCAGCATGTGTCTAACATACTACCCTCTCCATCTGCTGTTCATGCCCGCCCTATAAGGCAGCAGATTTCCCAAACAGACAGAAGGGGGGATGATGTAAGAGTAGAGATGGAAGGGATAGATACCCCAGTTTCCCATGTGGACCCAGGGGAAAATACCCAAACCCCTGCTTATGCTCTATGGCCTACTCCCTCTGTTGGATGGCCTCCACCTCCTCCCCTAGACTGGATGGAGGACCCTGTGAGCCAAAGTGGGAACAGGGGTCGGAAGGAGTCAAAGATACTTGATTTCTCTGTAAAAGAGCTGGCTGCCATTGGAGATCAATTTAGGCAAAAGGCAGGAGAAACTCTGGCGGCCTGGCTCCTGCATGTCTGGGAACAAGGAGGGGGTAATGTATTTTTAACCCCTGAGGAATTGTTGGGATTAGGAACATTGACTACTGATATCCGGGTCACTGCTGAGCTGCGGGGTAGAGGGAGAGAGATGGATTACTTACTTACTACTCTAGGGGATGCCCTGCTACGAGTATACCCATCACCAATAGATTGGGATTTACATTTGCAAAACAATTGGAGAACCCCAGAGGAGGGTATAGCATTAATTCGTCAACAGGCCCTGGCCTCTGCCTTGTATGGAGGGCGTTTGAGGCTGTGGGTACATGGGGGGAGCCCTGATGAAGAGATATTCACTGCCGGAATGCATACCAGATTGGTTCGTTCTGCCCAACCCACCACACAGGGATTGGTTCTGTCCATAACTAGTCCACTAATTGGGCACTCTGTATCTGAGGCGGTGCACGCCTTATCTGGGCCTAGAGAATTAGAACTGGGAAATAAAATCCACTCATGTACAGCCCAGGTTAAATCAGATAAGCAGGATGAAAAGAGAGGACCGACAAGGAAGGACCTTTTTCTAACCTTGTTAAAGTTAAGTGTACCTAAAAGTGATATTGATGGGAAACCTACTGCGGTCCTTTATGCCCTTTATGAGAGGAAGGCAGGGGAACATCATCCCCAGCTGCTGAGTCCTCCTGGCCCAGCTGTGCCTTCTGTTCCCACTGCTGCTTCTATCGATCCGGCTTCTCCTGCTCCAGTTACTCATGATGAGGTAAAACAATGGGTTAAACAGGCTCTTAAAGATAACAATAGCATGTGGTCCTGGAAGCCCCCGAACCCTTCTGAAGCCTGAAGGTGTGGGCAGGATTCCCGTGTCTACTCGATCGAGACACGGCGCACACACGGGGATCCGCGGCCCTACATACCGTTAACAATCCACTGGGGTGGGGGTAATGATCGCCAATACTTGGCTTTGGTCGACACCGGTACAGAGCACTCGGTGATTCCTGGTAATCCCGACCTCTGGACTGGACCGGCCTTTCGAATAGAGGGGTTGGGAGGAGCGGTCACCCTGGCAAAGGAAATAAAAGTCTGTGCCATGGTGGGTGATAGCCCTTCCCCTGTCTGGTTACATGCCCTGGTGGCTGCTACTGACAAGTGTATCCTGGGTATTAATATGTTGGCCGGTATGGCCCTTAATACTAGCCAAGGGGGATTTGAATTTGGAATTCGAACTATTACAAAAAAACTAGTAGTGGGTCAGGCTAAGTGGGATCCTGTGATGGTGCCAGCCCCCATGAAACCAGTGTGCATTCCACAATATCGTCTCCCTGGGGGGCAGGAAGAGATTACTGCCACCATCGATGCTCTGCAAGAAGAAGGGGTAGTGAGGCCCGCAACGTCGCCCTTTAATAGCCCTGTTTGGCCGGTCCAGAAGCCGGACGGCTCCTGGAGAATGACAGTTGATTATCGTTTTTTGAACAAACATGCCCCACCACTTGCTTCAGCAGTTCCGGACATTGTCACCCTTATTGAAAACATTGCTACTGGGAACTCAGGAACACGGTATACTGTCATTGATCTTGCAAACGCCTTCTTCAGTATTCTTATAGCTGAGGACTCACAGGATCAGTTCGCCTTTACCTGGAAGGGGCGCCAGTATACCTTCACCCACCTTCCAGTATCGCCTTCCCTCTCAATTCACCATTATATTGATGATGTGGCCTCCTGGAGCCTCTGGCAGAAACAAGAGGGTCGCTGAGTCCCACTGGGATTCTGGTCACGTACCATGCCTGAGGCTGCCACTCGTTATTCTGTTTTTGAACAACAGTTACTAGCCTGTTACTGGGCCCTGCTAGAGACTGAAAGAATGACAGGTGATGCAGATGTTCAATTGCGACCTGCACTTCCTATAATGAATTGGGTCCTGGCTAATGACGCTAATCTAAAGATCGGGAGGGCTCAGCAGTCTTCTATTGTTAAATGGAAGTGGTATATTCAGAGTCGTGCGACCAGAGGGCCTGAAGGGGTGGGCCGCGTACACGAACAGGTGGCTTACCATCCCTGGTCAGGAACTCACTTATCGGAGGAGGGGGATGGTGGCTCCAGTCAGTATGCTGAGTTGAAGGCAGTCATTTTACCACTAAATCCCCATGATCACCCTCTTCGCCTGTTTACTGATTCCTGGGCTTTGGCTAATGGACTTGTGGTATGGATGCCTGATTTGCAAAAGAACAACTGGATGATACATGACCGCCCAGTATGGGGAAAAGAGTTGTGGCAGCTGTTGTGGGATGCTTCCCACCACCGTGAGATAACCGTTTATCACGTTGATGCCCATACCAATATGGCGACTAACATGACTCAACATAATGCAGTAGCAGATCAGCTTGCCACTATCAGCTGTGCTGATACCGTCCCCCTGGCTCGATGGGCACATGAACAGAGTGGTCATTTGGGGGAGAAGGGATCAGCTATGTGGGCCCGTACACATGCTTTATCCGTCCATCAGAATGATGTCCGCATGGTCGTACGTACATGCCCAGAATGTCAGCTTGTGAAGTTCCATACCGTTCCACCTGGTCCGCATGGCCGAATAAAACGGGGTGCTCACTCAGCTGCGGTCTGGCAAATTGATTACATAGGCCCCATGCTAGACTGTATGGGTAAACATTACGTCCTAGTAATGGTTGACACCTTTTCGGGCCTGGTTTTTACTTTTCCCACCAAGACGGCTGACCAAGCTAGCACTATCCAAGGACTAAACCATTTGATTTATCGTTATAATGTTCCAGAGGAGATTCACTCTGATAATGGCTCGCACTTCTCCGGGAAAGCAATCTGTGATTGGGCAAATGACAACGGTATTCCTTATTACCCGCAGGCTGCTGAGTTAGTTGAACAAATGAACGGCTTACTGAAGGAACAAATTCATTTGTTAACATCACTGGGGACCCAGAAGGGATGGTGCCATGTGCTGCAGCAGGCAGTCGACAATTTGAATCATCGCCCTTTAAAAGGAGGTACACCTTTCCACCGACTTCTTCACGCTCCTGAATTACAGCCTATTCCAGAGGAAAAACAGTCATTGCCCCCCATCCCCGAACTAGAGAATGTTGGACAAAAGGTATGGGTGGCACCACCAGGTAGTGGCCCTCCTGTAAAAGGGGAAATAGTGACACCTGCCCAGGGTAACACTCAGTGGGTAGCTATTGAGGGACAGGATGATTTAGTCTGTTTAAACACTGAACGCTTATGGTATCGTGAGTGACATGTGTCAGACTTACTTGTTCCAGGTTCTCCATTTTACACTCCTGGTGATCTGGCTTAACAGCTGCTTTGATGCCAGCAATTGGATTTGTAATGTCGAGGACATTCCAAGGGAGTTCCCCGTGGGAAACACGGTCCGATGCATTACACCAAGGAAGTCCTCGGTCACCAGCCTCAAGTGCAGCTTATATAAATATGTTATTGTTCAGCATGTTTCAAAATCTGTTCGTGAGCTCCAGTATCTGGGTATTGTGGCCAACAAGGATAATTTGAGCCTTGGTTGGAATCCTTTCTCATGGCTAACTGCTACATTTGGGGGAGTGGGCCACACTATCCTCCGTTGGTTGCTCGCGTCATTGCTTATCTTTGTAATTGTTGTTTTGATTTCTCTTTTTTCGCTCCCTCTGTACTCAAATACTGGTTAGGCCTCGCAAATGACAGATTGTGACCAAGGGGTGGAATGTAATGGAGGATTAAAACCATGTACCCAGATGCTTTTTGCTTATGTGGAACTGACGACACTGGGTCCACACGCAGGTCACCTTACTTTCAGAACTAGCAGATGTAATTAAACTCAGCCATGGGGACTTATCCGAAGATACACTTTGAAATGGAATTCCACTGTGAGGCCCAGGGAAAGCAGTTGTCAAATGCAACACTCTGAAATTGACGAATTGGTCACAACCTGTCTTGCTCGAGAAGTTTTAACAAGTCTTTGTATCTACGAGATAAACCAGGAAATTATAACATCCTGGTTCCATAATAATTAATCTTCTAAATTGTAGAATGTAATGTTCAGTTTTGATTTTGACGGACAAATATTAGAAGGAGTAGGCGCATGATTAATTGTTTTTGGGGTATATAAGCCTGTGGTCCTGCTGCTGAAGTTTAGACTCTCCGAGGGGTGGGAACACCCCTTGTCAAGAAGTAAGAACAGCCAGAGTCCGAGCAACGTCCCGGTCGGGGGAGGTGGAGAAGCTGCTACCAGCGCCCTGACAACCTACTACAACTGTGCAGTCGTTGCCTCGCTTCGGCAGTTGGGACCAGTCCAAGCGTTGATAAGTATAGTTGGGAAGGGCTTGCATATTGTAGTGTGAAATCAGCTTTTGAATTAGTAATAAACATTTGTATAAACTGAACTGATCTCGGTGTGTGTGTCTATTTTCTTTCGGTAGCTCAAACACTGTGACCAATCTGAAATGAATAAAATGAGAGGTATAAGTTTACCCAAGACAATTCCACATCCAGCATCCGTCCAGAAGATTATTCTACATCCAGCATCTCGCCGCTGAACTATTACACGTCCGGCATCTGTCATGAAGTCCATTCCACATCCGGATTCTCACAGAAGGACCATTCTACCTTCGGCATCTGGCAGGTGGACCATTCCACATCTGGCATCTGGCAGGTGGACCATTCCACATTTGGGCTTTTGCAGGTGGACAATTCCACCTCCGGGATCTGGCAAGCATACAATTCCACATCTGGCATCTGGCACGAATTATATTTTACATCCAGAGTCTCACATGAGGAACATTCCACCTCCGGCATCTGGCAGATTTGCCGTTCCACATCCGGAATGTGTCAGCGAAACATTCCACATCCAGCATCTTCCAGGTGAACAATTCCACATCCCTCATCTGTTAGGCTGAGCAGTCCAATTCCAGCAAATGGCAGGAAGATGATACCAGATTCAGCATCTTAGAGGCAGACCATTCCACATCTAGCATCTGGCAGGTAGTCAATTCTAAATGCGGCATCTCGCTGGCAGACCAGTCCACATCTGGCATCTATCAGGCAGACTAGTCAATATCTGGCATCAAGTGGGTTGACAATGCCACATCTGGCATCTGGCAGGCCGACCACTCCACATCCTGCATCTGGGAAAAAAAAACATTCTACATCTGGCATCTGGCAGCAAACCATTCCCCATTTTGCAACTGGCAGGTGGTCTATTCCACTCCAGCATCAGCCAGGCAGACCATTCCATATCCAGCATCTGGCAGAGGACCATTCCACATCCTGCAACTGACAAGCATACCATTTCACATCTGGCATCTGGCACGAATTTCATTCCACATCCGGCATCCGTCCAGAAGATCATTCTACATCCGGCATCTCGCCGCTGTACCATTACATGTCCGGCATCTTGTACAAAGTCCATTCCACATCCGGATTCTAACAGAAGGACCATTCCACCTCCGGCATCTGGCAGGTGGAACATTCCACATCTGGTGACTCGCAGGTGGACAATTATACCTCCGACATCTTGCAGGTGGACAATTCCACATCTAGCATCTGGCACGAATTATATTGTACATCCACATTCTCACATGAGGACCACCTGATAGATGTAATATTCCAAATCCGGAATGTGCCAGAGGAACATTCCACATCCAGCATCTTCCAGATGGACAATTCCACATCTGGCATCTGTTAGGCAGAGCTGTCCATGTCCAGCAAATGGCAGGAAGATGATACCAGATTCAGCATCTTACTTGCAGACCATTCCACATCTAGCATCTGGCAGGTAGTCAATTTTAAATCCGCATCTCACTGGCAGACCAGTCCAAATCTGGCATCTGGCAGGCCAACCACTCCACATTCAGTGTCTGGCAGGAGTACCATTCCACATCTGGCATTTGGCAGCAAACAAATCCACATCCGGCGATTGACAGTATAAATTTGTTACGTGAGTGAGTTCCACAGTGTAACCATGTTATGTGAGTCAGTTCCACAGTGTAAACTTGTCATATGAGAGAGTTGCACAGTATAATTTTGTTTACATAGTGTAACCTATATTCCAAACTATGTTAGTGTGTCCCACAGAGTAAACTTGTTGTGTGAGTAATTTAGACAGTGTGACCTTATTATGTGAGTGAGTCCCACCGTTTGCCCTTGTTATCTGAGAGAGTTTGAAAGTGTGACGTTGTTATGGAAGTGAATTCCACAGTGTCAACCTGTCTAGTTAGTGAGCCTCAGAGTGTAACATTGGTAGAGAGTGAGTTTGACTGTGTGACATTGTTATGTGTGAGATTCCCACAGTGTAAACTTGTTATGTGGGTGAGTTTCACAGTGTTACCTTGTAATTTTGCTAAATTCGATATTGAACATGTTATGTTAGTGAGTTCCTCAATGAAACATGTTGAGGTGAGTGTGTTCCACAGTGTAACCGTGTTATTTTGGAGAGTTCCACAGTATAATTTTGGGTACTTAGGGCATCCCATATTGTAAACTTTATGTTAGTGAGTCCCACAGTGTAAATTTTTTCTGTGAGTAATTTACAAAGTGTGACCTTATTATGTGCATCCCACAAATTCACCTTATTATGTGAGAGATTCCCCGAGTGTAAACTTGTTATGTGAGTGAGTTTGAAAGTGTGACATTGTTATCGAAGTGATTTCCATAGTGTCAATCTTTCTACTTAGTGAGTATCAGGGAGTAACATTGGTATGGAGTGTGTTCGACAGTGTTACATTGTTATATGTGAGATTCCCACCGTGTAAACTTGTTATGTGTGTGAGTTTCACAGTGTTACCTTGTATTTCGCTAAATTCGACATTGAAAATGTTACGTTAGTGAATTCCTCAGGGCAACCTTTTTAGGTGAGTGAGTCGCACACTGTAAACTCGCCGCTGTACCATTTCACATCTGGCATCTAGCACGAATTCCATTCCACATCCGGTATCTGTCCAGAAGATCATTCTACTCTGGCATCTCGCCGCTGTACCATTACACATCCAGCAACTGTCATGAAGTCCATTCCACATCCGGATTCACACAGAAGGACCATTCCACCTCCGGCATCTGGCAGGTGGATCATTCCATATCTGGCATCTGGCAGGTGGACCATTCCACATCTGGCATCTGGCAGGCAGACCATTCCACATTTGGTCTTTTGCAGGTGGACAATTCCACCTCCGGAATCTGGCAAGCATACAATTCCACATCTGGCATCTGGCACGAATTATATTTTACATCCAGAGTCTCACATGAGGAACATTCCACCTCCGGCATCTGGCAGATTTGCCGTTCCACATCCGGAATGTGTCAGAGGAACATTCCACATCCAGCATCTTCCAGGTGAACAATTCCACATCCCTCATCTGTTAGGCTGAGCAGTCCAATTCCAGCAAATGGCAGGAAGATGATACCTGATTCAGCATCTTACAGGCAGACCATTCCACATCCAGCATCTGGCAGGGAGTCAATTCTAAATGCGGCATCTCGCTGGCAGACCAGTCCACATCTGGCATCTATCAGGCAGACTAGTCAATATCTGGCATCAAGTGGGTTGACAATGCCACATCTGGCATCTGGCAGGCCGACCACTCCACATCCTGCATCTGTGAAAAAAAAACATTCTACATCTGGCATCTGGCAGCAAACCATTCCCCATCCTGCAACTGGCAGGTGGTCTATTCCACTCCAGCATCAGCCAGGCAGACCATTCCATATCCAGCATCTGGCAGAGGACCATTCCACATCCTGCAACTGAAAAGCATACCATTTCACATTTGGCATCTGGCACGAATTTCATTCCAGATCCGGCATCCATCCAGAAGATCATTCTACATCCGGCATCTCGCCGCTGTACCATTACACGTCCAGCATCTGGTACAAAGTCCATTCCACATCCGGATTCTCACAGAAGGACCATTCCACCTCCGGCATTTGGCAGGTGGAACATTCCACATCTGGCGACTCGCAGGTGGACAATTATACCTCCGATATCTTGCAGGTGACAATTCCACATCTAGCATCTGGCACGAATTATACTGTACATCCACATTCTCACATGAGGACCACCTGATAGATGTACCATTCCAAATCCGGAATGTGCCAGTGGAACATTCCACATCCAGCATCTTCCAGATGGACAATTCCACATCTGGCATCTGTTAGGCAGAGCTGTCCATGTCCAGCAAATGGCAGGAAGATGATACCAGATTCAGCATCTTACTGGCAGACCATTCCACATCTAGCATATGGCAGGTAGTCAATTTTAAATCCGCATCTCACTGGCAGACTAGTCCAAATCTGGCATCTGGCAGGCCAACCACTCCACATTCAGTATCTGGCAGGAGTACCATTCCACATCTGGCATTTGGCAGCAAACAAATCCACATCCGGCGATTGACAATATAAATTTGTTACGTAAGTGAGTTCCACAGTGTAACCATGTTATGTGAGTCAGTTCCACAGTGTAAACTTGTCATATGAGAGAGTTGCACAGTATAATTTTGTTTACTTAGTGTAACCCATATTCCAAACTATATGTTAGTGTGTCCCACAGTGTAAACTTCTGTGAGTAATTTACATAGTGTGACCTTGTCATGTGATTGATTCCCACCATGTAAACTTGTTATGTGTCTGAGTTTCACAGTCTAACCTTGTAATTTTGCTAAATTCGACATTGAAAAAGTTATGTTAGTGAGTTCCTCAGTGCAACTTTTTTAGGTGAGTGTGTTCCACAGTGTAAATTTGTCATGTGAGAGAGTTGCACAGTATAATTTTGGGTACTGAGAGAATCCCATATTGTAAACTTTATGTTAGTGAGTCCCACAGTGTAAATTTGTTTTGTGAGTGATTTACACAGTTTGACCTTATTATGTGAGTCCCACAAATTCACCTTATTATGTGAGAGATTCCCATAGTGTAAACTTGTTATGTGAGTGAGTTTGAAAGTGTGACATTGTTATCGAAGTGATTTCCATAGTGTCAACCTTTCTACTTAGTGAGTCTCAGGGTGTAATATTGGTATGGAGTGCGTTCGACAGGGTGACATTTTATGTGTGAGATTCCCAAGGTGTAAATTTTTTATGTGGGTGAGTTTCACAGTGTAACCTTGTAATTTTGCTAAATTTAGTATTGAAAATGTTATGTTAATGAGTTCCTCAGTGCAACTTTTTTAGGTGAGTATGTTCCACAGTGTGAGTGAGTCTCACCATTTGACCTTGTAATGTCAGTGAGTTTGAAAGTGTGACATTGTTATGTGTGAGAGTCCCACCGTGTAAACTTGTTATGTGTCTGAGTTTCATAGAGTTATCTTTTAATTTCGCTAAATTCGATATTCAAAATGTGATTTTAATGAGTTCCTCAGTGTAACCTTTTTAGTTGAGAGATTCCCACAGTGTAACCATGTTATGTGAGTTATTTCCACAGTGTAAACTTGTCGTGTGAGAGAGTTGCACCGTATAATTTTGTTCACTTGGGGAATCCCATATTCTAAACTTCATGTGAGTTAGTCCCACAGTGTAAACTTGTTGTGTGAGTCATTTACACAGTGTGACCTTGTTATGTGAGTGATTCCCACCATGTAAACTTCTTATGTGTCTGAGTTTCACTGTGTAACCTTGTAATTTTGCTAAATTCGATATTGTTTGTTGGTGAGTTCCTCAGTGCAACTTTTTTAGGTGAGTGTGTTCCATAGTGTGAGTGAGTCTCACCATTTGACCTTGTAATGTCAGTGAGTTTGAAAGTGTGACATTGTTATGGAAGTGAATTCCACAGTGTCAACCTGTCTAGTTAATGGGCCTCAGAGTGTAACAGTGGTATAGAGTGTGTTCGACAGTGTGACATTGTTATATGTGAGATTCTCACCGTGTAAACTTGTTATGTGGTTGAGTTTCACAGTGTTACCTTGTAATTCGCTAAATTCGACATTGAAAATGTTATGTTAGTGAATTCCTCAGTGTAACCTTTTTAGGTGAGTGAGTCCTACACTGTAAACTCGCCGCTGTACACTTTCACATCTGGCATCTGGCACGAATTCCATTCCACATCTGGTATCTGTCCTGAAGATCATTCTACTCTGGCATCTCGCCGCTGTACCATTACACATCCAGCATCTGTCAGGAAGTCCATTCCACATCCGGATTCTCACAGAAGGACCTTTCCACCTCCGGAATCTTGCAGGTGGACCATTCCACATCTGGCATTTGGCAGGTGTACCTTTCCACATCTGGCATCTGGCAGGCAGACCATTCCACATTTGGGCTTTTGCAGGTGGACAATTCCACCTCCGGGATCTGGCAAGCATACAATTCCACATCTGGCATCTGACACGAATTATATTGTAATTCCAGAGTCTCACATGAGGAACATTCCACCTCCAGCATCTGGCAGATGTACCATTCCACATCCGGAATGTGTCAGAGGAACATTCCACATCCAGCATCTTCCAGGTGGACAATTCCACATCCATCATCTGTTAGGCTGAGCAGTCCAATTCCAGCAAATGGCAGGAAGATGATACCAGATTCAGCATCTTACAGGCAGACCATTCCACATCCAGCATCTGGCAGGTAGTCAATTCTAAATGCGGCATCTCGCTGGCAGACCAGTCCACATCTGGCATCTATCAGGCAGACTAGTCAATATCTGGCATCAAGTGGGTGGACAATGCCACATCTGGCATCTGGCAGGCCGACCACTCCACATCCTGCATCTGGGAGAAAAAATACCATTCTACATCTGGCATCTGGCAGCAAACCATTCCCCATCCTGCAACTGGCAGATGGTCTATTCCACTCCAGCATCAGCCAGGAAGACCATTCCATATCCAGCATCTGGCAGAGGACAATTCCACATCCTGCAACTGACAAGCATACCATTTCACATCTGGCATCTGGCACGAATTTCATTCCACATCCGGCATCCGTCCAGAAGGTCATTCTACATCCGGGATCTCACCGCTGTACCATTACACGTCCGGCATCTGGTACAAAGTCCATTCCACATCCGGATTCTCACAGAAGGACCATTCTACCTCCGGCATCTGGCAGGTGGAACATTCCACAACTGGCGTCTCGCAGGTGGACAATTATACCTCAGATATCTTGCAGGTGGGCAATTCCACATCTAGCATCTGGCACGAATTATATTGTACATCCACATTCTCACTTGAGGACCATCTGGCAGATGTACCATTCCAAATCCGGAATGTGTCAGAGGAACATTCCTCATCCAGCATCTTCCAGATGGACAATTCCACATCTGGCATCTGTTAGGCAGAGCAGTCCATGTCCAGCAAATGGCAGGAAGATGATACCAGATTCAGCATCTTACAGGCAGACCATTCCATATCTAGCATCTGGCAGGTAGTCAATGCTAAATCCGGCATCTCACTGGCAGACCAGTCCAAATCTGGCATCTGGCAGGCCAACCATTCCACATTTAGTATCTAGCAGGAGTAACATTCCACATCTGGCATTTGGCAGCAAAAAAATCCACATCTGGCGATTGACAGTATAAATATGTTATGTGAGTGAGTTCCCCAGTGTAACCGTGTTATGTGAGTCAGTTCCACGGTGTAAACTTGTCATATGAGAGAGTTGCACAGTATAATTTTGTTTACTTAGTGTAACCCATATTCCAAACTATATGTTAGTGTGTCCCACAGAGTAAACTTGTTGTGTGAGTAATTTAGGCAGTGTGACCTTATTATGTGAGTGAGTCCCACCGTTTGCCCTTGTTATCTGAGAGAGTTTGAAAGTGTGACGTTGTTATGGAAGTGAATTCCACAGTGTCAACCTGTCTAGTTAGTGAGCCTCAGAGTGTAACATTGGTAGAGAGTGAGTTTGACTGTGTGTCATTGTTATGTGTGAGATTCCCACAGTGTAAACTTGTTATGTGGGTGAGTTTCACAGTGTTACCTTGTAATTTTGCTAAATTCGATATTGAACATGTTATGTTAGTGAGTTCCTCAATGAAACATGTTTAGGTGAGTGTGTTCCACAGTGTAACCGTGTTATTTTGGAGAGTTCCACAGTATAATTTTGGGTACTTAGGGCATCCCATATTGTAAACTTTATGTTAGTGAGTCCCACAGTGTAAATTTGTTCTGTGTGTAATTTACAAAGTGTGACCTTATTATGTGCATCCCACAAATTCACATTATGTGAGAGATTCCCAGAGTGTAAACTTGTTATGTGAGTGAGTTTGAAAGTGTGACATTGTTATCGAAGTGATTTCCATAGTGTCAACCTTTCTACTTAGTGAGTATCAGGGTGTAACATTGGTATGGAGTGTGTTCGACCGAGTTACATTGTTATATGTGAGATTCCCACCGTGTAAACTTGTTATGTGTGTGAGTTTCACAGTGTTACCTTGTATTTCGCTAAATTCGACATTGAAAATGTTACGTTAGTGAATTCCTCAGGGCAACCTTTTTAGGTGAGTGAGTCGCATACTGTAAACTCGCCGCTGTACCATTTCACATCTGGCATCTAGCACGAATTCCATTCCACATCCGGTATCTGTCCAGAAGATCATTCTACCCTGGCATCTCGCCGCTGTACCATTACACATCCAGCAACTGTCATGAAGTCCATTCCACATCCAGATTCACACAGAAGGACCATTCCACCTCCGGCATCTGGCAGGTGGATCATTCCATATCTGGCATCTGGCAGGTGGACCATTCCACATCTGGCATCTGGCAGGCAGACCATTCCACATTTGGTCTTTTGCAAGTGGACAATTCCACCTCCGGAATCTGGCAAGCATACAATTCCACATCTGGCATCTGGCACGAATTATATTGTACATCCAGAGTCTCACATGACGAACATTCCACCTCCGGCATCTGGCAGATGTACCATTCCACATCCGGAATGTGTCAGAGGAAAATTCCACATCCAGCATCTTCCAGGTGGACAATTCCACATCCATCATCTGTTAGGCTGAGCAGTCCAATTCCAGCAAATGGCAGGAAGATGATACCAGATTCAGCATCTTACAGGCAGACCATTCCACATCCAGCATCTGGCAGGTAGTCAAGTCTAAATGCGGCATCTCGCTAGCGACCAGTCCACATCTGGCATCTATCAGGCAGCCTAGTCAATATCTGGCATCAAGTGGATGGACAATTCCACATCCGGCATCTGGCAGGCAGACCACTCCACATCCTGCATCTGGGGAAAAAAAACCCATACTACATCTGGAATCTGGCAGCAAACCATTCCCCATCCTGCAACTGGCAGGTGGTCTATTCCACTCCAGCATCAGCCGGGCAGACCATTCCATAGCCAGCATCTGGCAGGGGACCATTCCACATCCTGAAACTGACAAGCATACCATTTCACATCTGGCATCTGGCACGAATTTCATTCCACATCCGGCATCCCGTCCAGAAGATCATTCTACATCCGGCATCTCGCCGCTGTATGATTACACATCCGGCATCTGGTACAAAGTCCATACCACATCCGGATTCTCACAGAAGGACCATTCCACCTACGGCATCTGGCAGGTGGAACATTCCACATCTGGCGACTCGCAGGTGGACAATTATACCTCCGACATCTTGCAGGTGGACAATTCCACATCTAGCATCTGGCACGAATTATATTGTACATCCACATTCTTACATGAGGACCATCTGGCAGATGTACCATTCCAAATCCGGAATGTGTCAGAGGAACATTCCACATCCAGCATCTTCCAGATGGACAATTCCACATCTGGCATCTGTTAGGCAGAGCAGTCCATGTCCAGCAAATGGCAGGAAGATGATACCAGATTCAGCATCTTACTGGCAGACCATTCCACATCTAGCATGTGGCAGGTAGTCAATTCTAAATCCGGCATCTCACTGGCAGACCAGTCCAAATCTGGCATCTGGCAGGCCAAACACTCCACATTCAGTATCTGGCAGGAGTACCTTTCCACATCTGGCATTTGGCAGCAAACAAATCCACATCCGGCGATGGACAGTATAAATTTGTTATGTGAGTGAGTTCCACAGTGTAACCGTGTTATGTGAGTCAGTTCCACAGTGTAAACTTGTCATATGAGAGAGTTGCACAGTATAATTTTGTTTAGTTAGTGTAACCCATATTCCAAACTATATGTTAGTGTGTCCCACAGAGTAAACTTGTTGTGTGAGTAATTTAGACTGTGTGACCTTATTATGTGAGTGATTCCCACCATGTAAACTTGTAATGTGTCTGAGTTTCACTGTGTAACCTTATAATTTTGCTAAATTCGATATTGTTTGTTCGTGAGTTCCTCAGTGCAACTTTTTTAGGTGAGTGAGTTCCACAGTGTAACCGTGTTATGTAATTTACACAGTGTGACCTTGTTATGTGAGTGAGTCCCACCGTTTGACTTTGTTATATGAGAGAGTTTGAAAGTGTGACGTTGTTATGGAAGTGAATTCCACAGTGTCAACCTGTCTAGTTAGTGAGCCTCAGAGTGTAACATTGGTAGAGAGTGAGTTTGACTGTGTGACATTGTTATGTGTGAGATTCCCACAGTGTAAACTTGTTATGTGGGTGTGTTTCACAGTGTTACCTTGTAATTTTGCTAAATTCGATATTGAACATGTTATGTTAGTGAGTTCCTCAATGAAACATGTTCTGGTGTGTGTGTTCCACAGTGCAACCGTGTTATTTTGGAGAGTTCCACAGTATAATTTTGGGTATTTAGGGCATCCCATATTGTAAACTTTATGTTAGTGAGTCCCACAGTGTAAATTTGTTACGTGAGTAATTTTCACAGTGTGACCTTATTATGTTAGTCCCACAAGTTGTCCTTATTATGTGAGAAATTCCCACAGAGTAAACTTGTAATGTCAGTGAGTTTGAAAGTGTGACATTGTTATAGAAGTGATTTCCACAGTGTCAACCTTTCTACTTAGTGAGTCTCAGGGTGTAACATTGGTATGGAGTGCGTTCGACAGTGTGACATTTTATGTGTGAGATTCCCAAGGTGTAAATTTTTTATGTGGTTGAGTTTCACAGTGTAACCTTGTAATTTTGCTAAATTTAGTATTGAAAATGTTATGTTAATGAGTTCCAGAGTGCAACTTTTTTAGGTGAGTATGTTCCACAGTGTGAGTGAGTCTCACCATTTGACATTGTAATGTCAGTGAGTTTGAAAGTGTGACATTGTTATGTGTGAGAGTCCCACCGTGTAAACTTGTTATGTGTCTGAGTTTCACAGAGTTACCTTTTAATTTCGCTAAATTCGATATTCAAAATGTGATTTTAATGAGTTCCTCAGTGTAACCTTTTTAGTTGAGAGATTCCCACAGTGTAACCATGTTATGTGAGTTATTTCCACAGTGTAAACTTGTCGTGTGAGAGAGTTGCACCGTATAATTTTGTTCACTTGGGGAATCCCATATTGTAAACTTCATGTGAGTTAGTCCCACCGTGTAAACTTGTTGTGTGAGTCATTTACACAGTGTGACCTTGTTATGTGAGTGATTCCCACCATGTAAACTTCTTATGTGTCTGAGTTTCACTGTGTAACCTTGTAATTTTGCTAAATTCGATATTGTTTGTTGGTGAGTTCCTCAGTGCAACTTTTTTAGGTGAGTGTGTTCCATAGTGTGAGTGAGTCTCACCATTTGACCTTGTAATGTCAGTGAGTTTGAAAGTGTGACATTGTTATGGAAGTGAATTCCACAGTGTCAACCTGTCTAGTTAATGGGCCTCAGAGTGTAACAGTGGTATAGAGTGTGTTCGACAGTGTGACATTGTTATATGTGAGATTCTCAACGTGTAAACTTGTTATGTGGTTGAGTTTCACAGTGTTACCTTGTAATTCGCTAAATTCGACATTGAAAATGTTATGTTAGTTAATTCCTCAGTGTAACCTTTTTAGGTGAGTGAGTCCTACACTGTAAACTCGCCGCTGTACACTTTCACATCTGGCATCTGGCACGAATTCCATTCCACATCTGGTATCTGTCCTGAAGATCATTCTACTCTGGCATCTCGCCGCTGTACCATTACACATCTAGCATCTGTCAGGAAGTCCATTCCACATCCAGATTCTCACAGAAGGACCTTTCCACCTCCGGCATCTGGCAGGTGGACCATTCCACATCTGGCATTTGGCAGGTGTACCTTTCCACATCTGGCATCTGGCAGGCAGACCATTCCACATTTGGGCTTTTGCAGATGGACAATTCCACCTCCGGGATCTGGCAAGCATACAATTCCACATCTGGCATCTGGCACGAATTATATTGTAATTCCAGAGTCTCACATGAGGAACATTCCACCTCCGGCATCTGGCAGATGTACCATTCCACATCCGGAATGTGTCAGAGGAACATTCCACATCCAGCATCTTCCAGGTGGACAATTCCACAACCATCATCTGTTAGGCTGAGCAGTCCAATTCCAGCAAATGGCAGGAAGATGATACCAGATTCAGCATCTTACAGGCAGACCATTCCACATCCAGCATCTGGCAGGTAGTCAATTCTAAATGCGGCATCTCGCTGGCAGACCAGTCCTCATCTGGCATTTATCAGGCAGACTAGTCAATATCTGGCATCAAGTGGGTGGACAATGCCACATCTGGCATCAGGCAGGCCGACCACTCCACATCCTGCATCTGGGATAAAAATACCATTGTACATCTGGCATCGGGCAGCAAACCATTCCCCATCCTGCAACTGGCAGATGGTCTATTCCACTCCAGCATCAGCCAGGAAGACCATTCCATATCCAGCATCTGGTAGAGGACCATTCCACATCCTGCAACTGACAAGCATACCATTTCACATCTGGCATCTGGCACGAATTTCATTCCACATCCGGCATCCGTCCAGAAGGTCATTCTACATCCGGCATCTCGCCACTGTACCATTACACGTCCGGCATCTGGTACAAAGTCCATTCCACATCCGGATTCTCACAGAAGGATCATTCTACCTCCGGCATCTGGCAGGTGGAACATTCCACATCTGGCGTCTCGCAGGTGGACAATTATACCTCCGATATCTTGCAGGTGGGCAATTCCACATGTAGCATCTGGAACGAATTATATTGTACATCCACATTCTCACTTGAGGACCATCTGGCAGATGTACCATTCCAAATCCGGAATGTGTCAGAGGAACATTCCACATCCAGCATCTTCCAGATGGACAATTCCAAATCTGGCATCTGTTAGGCAGAGCAGTCCATGTCCAACAAATGGCAGGAAGATGATACCAGATTCAGCATCTTACAGGCAGACCATTCCATATCTAGCATCTGGCAGGTAGTCAATGCTAAATCCGGCATCTCACTGGCAGACCAGTCCAAATCTGGCATCTGGCAGGACAACCATTCCACATTTAGTATCTGGCAGGAGTACCATTCCACATCTGGCATTTGGCAGCAAACAAATCCACATCTGGCGATTGACAGTATAAATATGTTATGTGAGTGAATTCCCCAGTGTAACCGTGTTATGTGAGTCAGTTCCACGGTGTAAACTTGTCATATGAGAGAGTTGCACAGTATAATTTTGTTTACTTAGTGTAACCCATATTCCAAACTATATGTTAGTGTGTCCCACAGAGTAAACTTGTTGTGTGAGTAATTTAGACAGTGTGACCTTATTATGTGAGTGAGTCCCACCGTTTGCCCTTGTTATCTGAGAGAGTTTGAAAGTGTGACGTTGTTATGGAAGTGAATTCCACAGTGTCAACCTGTCTAGTTAGTGAGCCTCAGAGTGTAACATTGGTAGAGAGTGAGTTTGACTGTGTGTCATTGCTTTGTGTGAGATTCCCACAGTGTAAACTTGTTATGTGGGTGAGTTTCACAGTGTTACCTTGTAATTTTGCTAAATTCGATATTGAACATGTTATGTTAGTGAGTTCCTCAATGAAACATGTTCTGGTGTGTGTGTTCCACAGTGTAACCGTGTTATTTTGGAGAGTTCCACAGTATAATTTTGGGTATTTAGGGCATCCCATATTGTAAACTTTGTGTTAGTGAGTCCCACAGTGTAAATTTGTTACGTGAGTAATTTTCACAGTGTGACCTTATTATGTTAGTCCCACAAGTTGTCCTTATTATGTGAGAAATTCCCACAGAATAAACTTGTAATGTCAGTGAGTTTGAAAGTGTGACATTGTTATAGAAGTGATTTCCACAGTGTCAACCTTTCTACTTAGTGAGTCTCAGGGTGTAACATTGGTATGGAGTGCGTTCGACAGTGTGACATTTTATGTGTGAAATTCCCAAGGTGTAAATTTGTTATGTGGGTGAGTTTCACAGTGTAACCTTGTAATTTTGCAAAATTCAGTATTGAAAATGTTATGTTAGTGAGTTCCTCAGTGCAACTTTTTTAGGTGAGTGTGTTCCACAGTGTGAGTGAGTCTCACCATTTGACCTTGTAATGTCAGTGAGTTTGAAAGTGTGACATTGTTATGGAAGTGAATTCCACAGTGTCAACCTGTCTAGTTAGTGGGCCTCAGAGTATAACATTGGTATAGAGTGAGTTTGACAGTGTGACATTGTTATGTGTGAGAGTCCCACCGTGTAAACTTGTTATGTGTCTGAGTTTCACAGTGTTACCTTTTAATTTCGCTAAATTCGATTTTGAAAATGTGATGTTAATGAGTTCCTCAGTGTAATCTTTTTAGGTGAATAAGTCCCATGGTGTAAACTTGTTATGGGAGTAACTTACACAGTGTGACCGTATTATGTGAGTCCCAAAATTTGACCTTGTTGTGTGAGTGATTCCCACCATGTAAACTGGTTATGTGCCTGAGTTTCACAGTGTAACCATGTAATTTTGCTAAATTCGAAATTGAAAAAGTTATATTAGTGAGTTCCTCAGTGCAACTTTTTTAGGTGAGTGAGTTCCACAGTGTAAACTTGTTATGTGAGTGAGTTCCACAGTGTAAACTTGTCATGTGAGAGATTTGCACAGTATAATTTTGGGTACTTAGGGAATCCCATATTGTAAACTTTATGTTAGTGAGTAAATTTGTTCTGTGAGTAATTTACACAGTGTGATCTTATTATGTGCATCCCACAAATTCACCTTATTATGTGAGAGATTCCCAGAGTGTAAACTTGTTATGTGAGTGAGTTTGAAAGTGTGACATTGTTATCGAAGTGATTTCCATAGTGTCAACCTTTCTTCTTAGTGAGTATCAGAGTGTAACATTGGTATGGAGTGTGTTCGACAGTGTTACATTGTTATATGTGAGATTCCCACCGTGTAAACTTGTTATGTGGGTGAGTTTCACAGTGTAACCTTGAAATTTCGCTAAATTCTGTATTGAAAATGTTATGTTAGTGAATTCCTCAGCATGACCTTTTTAGGTGAGTGAGTCCCACACTGTAAACTCACCGCTGTACCATTTCAAATCTGGCATCTGGCACGAATTCCATTCCACATCCGGTATATTGTCCAGAAGATCATTATAATCTGGCATCTCGCCGCTGTTCCATTACACATCCAGCATCTGTCATGAAGTCCATTCCACATCCGGATTCTCACAGAAGGACTATTCCACCTCCGGCATCTGGCAGGTGGACCATTCCACATCTAGCATCTGGCAGGCAGACCATTCCACATTTGTGTGTTTGCAGGTGGACAATTCCAACTCCGGGATCTTGCAAGCATACATATCCACATCTGGCATCTGGCACAAATTATATTGTACATCCAGAGCCTCACATGAGGAACATTCCACCTTCGTAATCTGGCAGATGTACCATTCCACATGCGGAATGTGTCAGAGGAACATTCCACATCCAGCATCTTCCAGGTGGACAATTCCACATCCATTATCTGTTAGGCTGAGCAGTCCAATTCCAGCAAATGGCAGGAAGATGATACCAGATTCAGCATCTTACAGGCAGACCATTCCACATCCAGCATCTGGCAGGTAGTCAATTCTAAATGCGGCATCTCGCTGGCAGACCAGTCCACATCTGGCATCTATCAGGCAGACTAGTCAATATCTGGGATCAAGTGGGTGGACAATGCCACATCTGGCATCAGGCAGTCCGACCACTCCACATGCTGCATCTGGGAAAAAAAAACATTCTATATCTGGCATCTGGCAGCAAACCATTCCCCATCCTGCAACTGGCAGGTGGTCTATTCCACACCAGCATCAGCCAGGCAGACTATGCCATATCCAGCATCTGGCAGAGGACCATTCCACATCCTGAAACTGACAAGCATACCATTTCACATCTGGCATCTGGCACGAATTTCATTCCACATCCGGCATCCGTCCAGAAGATCATTCTACATCCGGCATCTCGCCGCTGTACCATTACACGTCCGGCATCTGGTACAAAGTCCATTCCACATCCGGATTCTCACAGAAGGACCATTCCACCTCCCGCATCTGGCAGGTGGAACATTCCACATCTGCCGTCTCGCAGGTGGACAATTATACCTCCGACATCTTGCAGGTGCACAATTCCACATCTAGCATTTGGCACGAATTATATTGTAAATCCACATTCTCACATGAGGACCATCTGGCAGATGTACCATTCCAAATCCGGAATGTGTCAGAGGAACATTCCACATCCAGCATTTTCCAGATGGACAATTCCACATCTGGCATCTGTTAGGCAGAGCAGTCCATGTCCAGCAAATGGCAGGAAGATGATACCAGATTCAGCATCTTACTGGCAGACCATTCCACATCTAGCATGTGGCAGGTAGTCAATTCTAAATCCGGCATCTCACTGGCAGACCAGTCCAAATCTGGCATCTGGCAGGCCAAACACTCCACATTCAGTATCTGGCAGGAGTACCATTCCACATCTGGCATTTGGCAGCAAACAAATCCACATCCGGCGATGGACAGTATAAACTTGTTATGTGGGTGAGTTTCACAGTGTTACCTTGTAATTTTGCTAAATTCGATATTGAACATGTTATGTTAGTGAGTTCCTCAATGAAACATGTTTAGGTGAGTGTGTTCCACAGTGTAACCGTGTTATTTTGGAGAGTTCCACAGTATAATTTTGGGTACTTAGGGCATCCCATATTGTAAACTTTATGTTAGTGAGTCCCACAGTGTAAATTTGTTCTGTGTGTAATTTACAAAGTGTGACCTTATTATGTGCATCCCACAAATTCACATTATGTGAGAGATTCCCAGAGTGTAAACTTGTTATGTGAGTGAGTATGAAAGTGTGACATTGTTATCGAAGTGATTTCCATAGTGTCAACCTTTCTACTTAGTGAGTATCAGGGTGTAACATTGGTATGGAGTGTGTTCGACAGTGTTACATTGTTATATGTGAGATTCCCACCGTGTAAACTTGTTATGTGGGTGAGTTTCACAGTGTTACCTTGTATTTCGCTAAATTCGACATTGAAAATGTTACGTTAGTGAATTCCTCAGGGCAACCTTTTTAGGTGAGTGAGTCGCACACTGTAAACTCGCCGCTGTACCATTTCACATCTGGCATCTGGCACGAATTCAATTCCACATCCGGTATCTGTCCAGAAGATCATTCTACTCTGGCATCTCGCCGCTGTACCATTACACATCCAGCAACTGTCATGAAGTCCATTCCACATCCGGATTCACACAGAAGGACCATTCCACCTCCGGCATTTGGCAGGTGGACCATTCCATATCTGGCATCTGGCAGGTGGACCATTCCACATCTGGCATCTGGCAGGCAGACCATTCCACATTTGGTCTTTTGCAGGTGGACAATTCCACCTCCGGAATCTGGCAAGCATACAATTCCACATCTGGCATCTGGCACGAATTATATTGTACATCCAGAGTCTCCCATGACGAACATTCCACCTCCGGCATCTGGCAGATGTACCATTCCACATCTGGAATGTGTCAGAGGAAAATTCCACATCCAGCATCTTCCAGGTGGACAATTCCACATCCATCATCTGTTAGACTGAGCAGTCCAATTCCAGCAAATGGCAGGAAGATGATAGCAGATTCAGCATCTTACAGGCAGACCATTCCACATCCAGCATCTGGCAGGTAGTCAATTCTAAATGCGGCATCTCACTGGCAGACCAGTCCACATCTGGCATCTATCAGGCAGCCTAGTCAATAACTGGCATCAAGTGGATGGACAATTCCACATCCGGCATCTGGCAGGCAGACCACTCCACATCCTGCATCTGGGGAAAAATCCCATACTACATCTGGAATCTGGCAGCAAACCATTCCCCATCCTGCAACTGGCAGGTGGTCTATTCCACTCCAGCATCAGCCAGGCAGACCATTCCATAGCCAGCATCTGGCAGGGGACCATTCCACATCCTGAAACTGACAAGCATACCATTACACATCTGGCATCTGGCACGAATTTCATTCCACATCCGGCATCCCGTCCAGAAGATCATTCTACATCCGGCATCTCGCCGCTGTACGATTACACATCCGGCATCTGGTACAAAGTCCATACCACATCCGGATTCTCACAGAAGGACCATTCCACCTACGGCATCTGGCAGGTGGAACATTCCACATCTGGCGACTCGCAGGTGGACAATTATACCTCCGACATCTTGCAGGTGGACAATTCCACATCCAGCATCTGGCACGAATTATATTGTACATCCACATTCTTACATGAGGACCATCTGGCAGATGTACCATTCCAAATCCGGAATGTGTCAGAGGAACATTCCACATCCAGCATCTTCCAGATGGACAATTCCACATCTGGCATCTGTTAGGCAGAGCAGTCCATGTCCAGCAAATGGCAGGAAGATGATACCAGATTCAGCATCTTACTGGCAGACCATTCCACATCTAGCATGTGGCAGGTAGTCAATTCTAAATCCGGCATCTCACTGGCAGACCAGTCCAAATCTGGCATCTGGCAGGCCAAACACTCCACATTCAGTATCTGGCAGGAGTACCATTCCACATCTGGCATTTGGCAGCAAACAAATCCACATCCGGCGATGGACAGTATAAATTTGTTATGTGAGTGAGTTCCACAGTGTAACCGTGTTATGTGAGTCAGTTCCACAGTGTAAACTTGTCATATGAGAGAGTTGCACAGTATAATTTTGTTTAGTTAGTGTAACCCATATTCCAAACTATATGTTAGTGTGTCCCACAGAGTAAACTTGTTGTGTGAGTAATTTAGACTGTGTGACCTTATTATGTGAGTGATTCCCACCATGTAAACTTGTAATGTGTCTGAGTTTCACTGTGTAACCTTATAATTTTGCTAAATTCGATATTGTTTGTTCGTGAGTTCCTCAGTGCAACTTTTTTAGGTGAGTGAGTTCCACAGTGTAACCGTGTTATGTAATTTACACAGTGTGACCTTGTTATGTGAGTGAGTCCCACCGTTTGACCTTGTTATTTGAGAGAGTTTGAAAGTGTGACGTTGTTATGGAAGTGAATTCCACAGTGTCAACCTGTCTAGTTTGTGAGCCTCAGAGTGTAACATTGGTAGAGAGTGAGTTTGACTGTGTGACATTGTTATGTGTGAGATTCCCACAGTGTAAACTTGTTATGTGGGTGTGTTTCACAGTGTTACCTTGTAATTTTGCTAAATTCGATATTGAACATGTTATGTTAGTGAGTTCCTCAATGAAACATGTTCTGGTGTGTGTGTTCCACAGTGTAACCGTGTTATTTTGGAGAGTTCCACAGTATAATATTGGGTATTTAGGGCATCCCATATTGTAAACTTTATGTTAGTGAGTCCCACAGTGTAAATTTGTTACGTGAGTAATTTTCACAGTGTGACCTTATTATGTTAGTCCCACAAGTTGTCCTTATTATGTGAGAAATTCCCACAGAGTAAACTTGTAATGTCAGTGAGTTTGAAAGTGTGACATTGTTATAGAAGTGATTTCCACAGTGTCAACCTTTCTACTTAGTGAGTCTCAGGGTGTAACATTGGTATGGAGTGCGTTCGACAGTGTGACATTTTATGTGTGAAATTCCCAAGGTGTAAATTTGTTATGTGGGTGAGTTTCACAGTGTAACCTTGTAATTTTGCAAAATTCAGTATTGAAAATGTTATGTTAGTGAGTTCCTCAGTGCAACTTTTTTAGATGAGTGTGTTCCACAGTGTGAGTGAGTCTCACCATTTGACCTTGTAATGTCAGTGAGTTTGAAAGTGTGACATTGTTATGGAAGTGAATTCCACAGTGTCAACCTGTCTAGTTAGTGGGCCTCAGAGTATAACATTGGTATAGAGTGAGTTTGACAGTGTGACATTGTTATGTGTGAGAGTCCCACCGTGTAAACTTGTTATGTGTCTGAGTTTCACAGTGTTACCTTTTAATTTCGCTAAATTCGATTTTGAAAATGTGATGTTAATGAGTTCCTCAGTGTAATCTTTTTAGGTGAGTAAGTCCCATGGTGTAAACTTGTTATGGGAGTAACTTACACAGTGTGACCGTATTATGTGAGTCCCAAAATTTGACCTTGTTGTGTGAGTGATTCCCACCATGTAAACTGGTTATGTGCCTGAGTTTCACAGTGTAACCATGTAATTTTGCTAAATTCAAAATTGAAAAAGTTATATTAGTGAGTTCCTCAGTGCAACTTTTTTAGGTGAGTGAGTTCCACAGTGTAAACTTGTTATGTGAGTGAGTTCCACAGTGTAAACTTGTCATGTGAGAGATTTGCACAGTATAATTTTGGGTACTTAGGGAATCCCATATTGTAAACTTTATGTTAGTGAGTAAATTTGTTCTGTGAGTAATTTACACAGTGTGACCTTATTATGTGCATCCCACAAATTCACCTTATTATGTGAGAGATTCCCAGAGTGTAAACTTGTTATGTGAGTGAGTTTGAAAGTGTGACATTGTTATCGAAGTGATTTCCATAGTGTCAACCTTTCTACTTAGTGAGTATCAGAGTGTAACATTGGTATGGAGTGTGTTCAACAGTGTTACATTGTTATATGTGAGATTCCCACCGTGTAAACTTGTTATGTGGGTGCGTTTCACAGTGTAACCTTGTAATTTCGCTAAATTCAGTATTGAAAATGTTATGTTAGTGAATTCCTCAGCATGACCTTTTTAGGTGAGTGAGTCCCACACTGTAAATTCACCGCTGTACCATTTCAAATCTGGCATCTGGCACGAATTCCATTCCACATCCGGTATATTGTCCAGAAGATCATTATAATCTGGCATCTCGCCACTGTTCCATTACACATCCAGCATCTGTCATGAAGTCCATTCCACATCCGGATTCTCACAGAAGGACCATTCCACCTCCGGCATCTGGCAGGTGGACCATTCCACATCTGGCATCTGGCAGGCAGACCATTCCACATTTGTGTGTTTGCAGGTGGACAATTCCAACTCCGGGATCTTGCAAGCATACATATCCACATCTGGCATCTGGCACAAATTATATTGTACATCCAGAGCCTCACATGAGGAACATTCCACCTTCGTCATCTGGCAGATGTACCATTCCACATGCGGAATGTGTCAGAGGAACATTCCACATCCAGCATCTTACAGGCAGACCATTCCACATCCAGCATCTGGCAGGTAGTCAATTCTAAATGCGGCATCTCGCTGGCAGACCAGTCCACATCTGGCATCTATCAGGCAGACTAGTCAATATCTGGGATCAAGTGGGTGGACAATGCCACATCTGGCATCAGGCAGTCCGACCACTCCACATGCTGCATCTGGGAAAAAAAAACATTCTATATCTGGCATCTGGCAGCAAACCATTCCCCATCCTGCAACTGGCAGGTGGTCTATTCCACACCAGCATCAGCCAGGCAGACTATGCCATATCCAGCATCTGGCAGAGGACCATTCCACATCCTGAAACTGACAAGCATACCATTTCACATCTGGCATCTGGCACGAATTTCATTCCACATCCGGCATCCGTCCAGAAGATCATTCTACATCCGGCATCTCGCCGCTGTACCATTACACGTCTGGCATCTGGTACAAAGTCCATTCCACATCCGGATTCTCACAGAAGGACCATTCCACCTCCGGCATCTGGCAGGTGGAACATTCCACATCTGCCGTCTCGCAGGTGGACAATTATACCTCCGACATCTTGCAGGTGCACAATTCCACATCTAGCATTTGGCACGAATTATATTGTAAATCCACATTCTCACATGAGGACCATCTGGCAGATGTACCATTCCAAATCCGGAATGTGTCAGAGGAACATTCCACATCCAGCATCTTCCAGATGGACAATTCCACATCTGGCATCTGTTAGGCAGAGCAGTCCATGTCCAGCAAATGGCAGGAAGTTGATACCAGATTCATCATCTTACTGGCAAACCATTCCACATCTAGCATGTGGCAGGTAGTCAATTCTAAATCCGGCATCTCACTGGCAGACCAGTCCAAATCTGGCATCTGGCAGGCCAAACACTCCACATTCAGTATCTGGCAGGAGTACCATTCCACATCTGGCATTTGGCAGCAAACAAATCCACATCCGGCGATGGACAGTATAAACTTGTTATGTGGGTGAGTTTCACAGTGTTACCTTGTAATTTTGCTAAATTCGATATTGAACATGTTATGTTAGTGAGTTCCTCAATGAAACATGTTCTGGTGTGTGTGTTCCACAGTGTAACCGTGTTATTTTGGAGAGTTCCACAGTATAATTTTGGGTATTTAGGGCATCCCATATTGTAAACTTTGTGTTAGTGAGTCCCACAGTGTAAATTTGTTACGTGAGTAATTTTCACAGTGTGACCTTATTATGTTAGTCCCACAAGTTGTCCTTATTATGTGAGAAATTCCCACAGAGTAAACTTGTAATGTCAGTGAGTTTGAAAGTGTGACATTGTTATAGAAGTGATTTCCACAGTGTCAACCTTTCTACTTAGTGAGTCTCAGGGTGTAACATTGGTATGGAGTGCGTTCGACAGTGTGACATTTTATGTGTGAAATTCCCAAGGTGTAAATTTGTTATATGGGTGAGTTTCACAGTGTAACCTTGTAATTTTCCAAAATTCAGTATTGAAAATGTTATGTTAGTGAGTTCCTCAGTGCAACTTTTTTAGGTGAGTGTGTTCCACAGTGTGAGTGAGTCTCACCATTTGACCTTGTAATGTCAGTGAGTTTGAAAGTGTGACATTTTTATGGAAGTGAATTCCACAGTGTCAACCTGTCTAGTTAGTGGGCCTCAGAGTATAACATTGGTATAGAGTGAGTTTGACAGTGTGACATTGTTATGTGTGAGAGTCCCACCGTGTAAACTTGTTATGTGTCTGAGTTTCACAGTGTTACCTTTTAATTTCGCTAAATTCGATTTTGAAAATGTGATGTTAATGAGTTCCTCAGTGTAATCTTTTTAGGTGAGTAAGTCCCATGGTGTAAACTTGTTATGGGAGTAACTTACACAGTGTGACCGTATTATGTGAGTCCCAAAATTTGAACTTGTTGAGTGAGTGATTCCCACCATGTAAACTGGTTATGTGCCTGAGTTTCACAGTGTAACCATGTAATTTTGCTATATTCGAAATTGAAAAAGTTATATTAGTGAGTTCCTCAGTGCAACTTTTTTAGGTGAGTGAGTTCCACAGTGTAAACTTGTTATGTGAGTGAGTTCCACAGTGTAAACTTGTCATGTGAGAGATTTGCACAGTATAATTTTGGGTACTTAGGGAATCCCATATTGTAAACTTTATGTTAGTGAGTAAATTTGTTCTGTGAGTAATTTACACAGTGTGACCTTATTATGTGCATCCCACAAATTCACCTTATTATGAGAGATTCCCAGAGTGTAAACTTGTTATGTGAGTGAGTTTGAAAGTGTGACATTGTTATCGAAGTGATTTCCATAGTGTCAACCTTTCTACTTAGTGAGTATCAGAGTGTAACATTGGTATGGAGTGTGTTCGACAATGTTACATTGTTATATGTGAGATTCCCACCGTGTAAACTTGTTATGTGGGTGAGTTTCACAGTGTAACCTTGTAATTTCGCTAAATTCAGTATTGAAAATGTTATGTTAGTGAATTCCTCAGCATGACCTTTTTAGGTGAGTGAGTCCCACACTGTAAACTCACCACTGTACCATTTCAAATCTGGCATCTGGCACGAATTCCATTCCACATCCGGTATATTGTCCAGAAGATCATTATAATCTGGCATCTCGCCGCTGTTCCATTACACATCCAGCATCTGTCATGAAGTCCATTCCACATCCGGATTCTCACAGAAGGACCATTCCACCTCCGGCATCTGGCAGGTGGACCATTCCACATCTGGCATCTGGCAGGCAGACCATTCCACATTTGTGTGTTTGCAGGTGGACAATTCCAACTCCGGGATCTTGCAAGCATACATATCCACATCTGGCATCTGGCACAAATTATATTGTACATCCAGAGCCTCACATGAGGAACATTCCACCTTCGTCATCTGGCAGATGTACCATTCCACATGCGGAATGTGTCAGAGGAACATTCCACATCCAGCATCTTCCAGGTGGACAATTTCACATCCATTATCTGTTAGGCTGAGCAGTCCAATTCCAGCAAATGGCAGGAAGATGATACCAGATTCAGCATCTTACAGGCAGACCATTCCACATCCAGCATCTGGCAGGTAGTCAATTCTAAATGCGGCATCTCGCTGGCAGACCAGTCCACATCTGGCATCTATCAGGCAGACTAGTCAATATCTGGGATCAAGTGGGTGGACAATGCCACATCTGGCATCAGGCAGTCCGACCACTCCACATGCTGCATCTGGGAAAAAAAAAACATTCTATATCTGGCATCTGGCAGCAAACCATTCCCCATCCTGCAACTGGCAGGTGGTCTATTCCACACCAGCATCAGCCAGGCAGACTATGCCATATCCAGCATCTGGCAGAGGACCATTCCACATCCTGAAACTGACAAGCATACCATTTCACATCTGGCATCTGGCACGAATTTCATTCCACATCCGGCATCCGGCCAGAAGATCATTCTACATCCGGCATCTCGCCGCTGTACCATTACACATCCGGCATCTGGTACAAAGTCCATTCCACATCCGGATTCTCACAGAAGGACCATTCCACCTCCGGCATCTAGCAGGTGGAACATTCCACATCTGCCGTCTCGCAGGTGGACAATTATACCTCCGACATCTTGCAGGTGCACAATTCCACATCTAGCATTTGGCACGAATTATATTGTAAATCCACATTCTCACATGAGGACCATCTGGCAGATGTACCATTCCAAATCCGGAATGTGTCAGAGGAACATTCCACATCCAGCATCTTCCAGATGGACAATTCCACATCTGGCATCTGTTAGGCAGAGCAGTCCATGTCCAGCAAATGGCAGGAAGATGATACCAGATTCAGCATCTTACTGGCAGACCATTCCACATCTAGCATGTGGCAGGTAGTCAATTCTAAATCCGGCATCTCACTGGCAGACCAGTCCAAATCTGGCATCTGGCAGGCCAAACACTCCACATTCAGTATCTGGCAGGAGTACCATTCCACATCTGGCATTTGGCAGCAAACAAATCCACATCCGGCGATGGACAGTATAAACTTGTTATGTGGGTGAGTTTCACAGTGTTACCTTGTAATTTTGCTAAATTCGATATTGAACATGTTATGTTAGTGAGTTCCTCAATGAAACATGTTTAGGTGAGTGTGTTCCACAGTGTAACCGTGTTATTTTCGAGAGTTCCACAGTATAATTTTGGGTACTTAGGGCATCCCATATTGTAAACTTTATGTTAGTGAGTCCCACAGTGTAAATTTGTTCTGTGTGTAATTTTCACAGTGTGACCTTATTATGTTAGTCCCACAAATTGTCCTTATTATGTGAGAAATTCCCACAGAGTAAACTTGTAATGTCAGTGAGTTTGAAAGTGTGACATTGTTATAGAAGTGATTTCCACAGTGTCAACCTTTCTACTTAGTGAGTCTCAGGGTGTAACATTGGTATGGAGTGCGTTCGACAGTGTGACATTTTATGTGTGAAATTCCCAAGGTGTAAATTTGTTATATGGGTGAGTTTCACAGTGTAACCTTGTAATTTTCCAAAATTCAGTATTGAAAATGTTATGTTAGTGAGTTCCTCAGTGCAACTTTTTTAGGTGAGTGTGTTCCACAGTGTGAGTGAGTCTCACCATTTGACCTTGTAATGTCAGTGAGTTTGAAAGTGTGACATTTTTATGGAAGTGAATTCCACAGTGTCAACCTGTCTAGTTAGTGGGCCTCAGAGTATAACATTGGTATAGAGTGAGTTTGACAGTGTGACATTGTTATGTGTGAGAGTCCCACCGTGTAAACTTGTTATGTGTCTGAGTTTCACATTGTTACCTTTTAATTTCGCTAAATTCGATTTTGAAAATGTGATGTTAATGAGTTCCTCAGTGTAATCTTTTTAGGTGAGTAAGTCCCATGGTGTAAACTTGTTATGGGAGTAACTTACACAGTGTGACCGTATTATGTGAGTCCCAAAATTTGAACTTGTTGAGTGAGTGATTCCCACCATGTAAACTGGTTATGTGCCTGAGTTTCACAGTGTAACCATGTAATTTTGCTATATTCGAAATTGAAAAAGTTATATTAGTGAGTTCCTCAGTGCAACTTTTTTAGGTGAGTGAGTTCCACAGTGTAAACTTGTTATGTGAGTGAGTTCCACAGTGTAAACTTGTCATGTGAGAGATTTGCACAGTATAATTTTGGGTACTTAGGGAATCCCATATTGTAAACTTTATGTTAGTGAGTAAATTTGTTCTGTGAGTAATTTACACAGTGTGACCTTATTATGTGCATCCCACAAATTCACCTTATTATGAGAGATTCCCAGAGTGTAAACTTGTTATGTGAGTGAGTTTGAAAGTGTGACATTGTTATCGAAGTGATTTCCATAGTGTCAACCTTTCTACTTAGTGAGTATCAGAGTGTAACATTGGTATGGAGTGTGTTCGACAATGTTACATTGTTATATGTGAGATTCCCACCGTGTAAACTTGTTATGTGGGTGAGTTTCACAGTGTAACCTTGTAATTTCGCTAAATTCAGTATTGAAAATGTTATGTTAGTGAATTCCTCAGCATGACCTTTTTAGGTGAGTGAGTCCCACACTGTAAACTCACCACTGTACCATTTCAAATCTGGCATCTGGCACGAATTCCATTCCACATCCGGTATATTGTCCAGAAGATCATTATAATCTGGCATCTCGCCGCTGTTCCATTACACATCCAGCATCTGTCATGAAGTCCATTCCACATCCGGATTCTCACAGAAGGACCATTCCACCTCCGGCATCTGGCAGGTGGACCATTCCACATCTGGCATCTGGCAGGCAGACCATTCCACATTTGTGTGTTTGCAGGTGGACAATTCCAACTCCGGGATCTTGCAAGCATACATATCCACATCTGGCATCTGGCACAAATTATATTGTACATCCAGAGCCTCACATGAGGAACATTCCACCTTCGTCATCTGGCAGATGTACCATTCCACATGCGGAATGTGTCAGAGGAACATTCCACATCCAGCATCTTCCAGGTGGACAATTTCACATCCATTATCTGTTAGGCTGAGCAGTCCAATTCCAGCAAATGGCAGGAAGATGATACCAGATTCAGCATCTTACAGGCAGACCATTCCACATCCAGCATCTGGCAGGTAGTCAATTCTAAATGCGGCATCTCGCTGGCAGACCAGTCCACATCTGGCATCTATCAGGCAGACTAGTCAATATCTGGGATCAAGTGGGTGGACAATGCCACATCTGGCATCAGGCAGTCCGACCACTCCACATGCTGCATCTGGGAAAAAAAAAACATTCTATATCTGGCATCTGGCAGCAAACCATTCCCCATCCTGCAACTGGCAGGTGGTCTATTCCACACCAGCATCAGCCAGGCAGACTATGCCATATCCAGCATCTGGCAGAGGACCATTCCACATCCTGAAACTGACAAGCATACCATTTCACATCTGGCATCTGGCACGAATTTCATTCCACATCCGGCATCCGGCCAGAAGATCATTCTACATCCGGCATCTCACCGCTGTACCATTACACATCCGGCATCTGGTACAAAGTCCATTCCACATCCGGATTCTCACAGAAGGACCATTCCACCTCCGGCATCTAGCAGGTGGAACATTCCACATCTGCCGTCTCGCAGGTGGACAATTATACCTCCGACATCTTGCAGGTGCACAATTCCACATCTAGCATTTGGCACGAATTATATTGTAAATCCACATTCTCACATGAGGACCATCTGGCAGATGTACCATTCCAAATCCGGAATGTGTCAGAGGAACATTCCACATCCAGCATCTTCCAGATGGACAATTCCACATCTGGCATCTGTTAGGCAGAGCAGTCCATGTCCAGCAAATGGCAGGAAGATGATACCAGATTCAGCATCTTACTGGCAGACCATTCCACATCTAGCATGTGGCAGGTAGTCAATTCTAAATCCGGCATCTCACTGGCAGACCAGTCCAAATCTGGCATCTGGCAGGCCAAACACTCCACATTCAGTATCTGGCAGGAGTACCATTCCACATCTGGCATTTGGCAGCAAACAAATCCACATCCGGCGATGGACAGTATAAACTTGTTATGTGGGTGAGTTTCACAGTGTTACCTTGTAATTTTGCTAAATTCGATATTGAACATGTTATGTTAGTGAGTTCCTCA
This sequence comes from Narcine bancroftii, assembly GCF_036971445.1. Lineage (NCBI taxonomy): Eukaryota > Metazoa > Chordata > Chondrichthyes > Torpediniformes > Narcinidae > Narcine > Narcine bancroftii. The sequence continues at coordinate 1,368,150 of NW_027211899.1, forward strand.
ATGAAACATGTTTAGGTGAGTGTGTTCCACAGTGTAACCGTGTTATTTTCGAGAGTTCCACAGTATAATTTTGGGTACTTAGGGCATCCCATATTGTAAACTTTATGTTAGTGAGTCCCACAGTGTAAATTTGTTCTGTGTGTAATTTTCACAGTGTGACCTTATTATGTGCATCCCACAAATTCACATTATGTGAGAGATTCCCAGAGTGTAAACTTGTTATGTGAGTGAGTTTGAAAGTGTGACATTGTTATCGAAGTGATTTCCACAGTGTCAACCTTTCTACTTAGTGAGTCTCAGGGTGTAACATTGGTATGGAGTGCGTTCGACAGTGTGACATTTTATGTGTGAAATTCCCAAGGTGTAAATTTGTTATGTGGGTGAGTTTCACAGTGTAACCTTGTAATTTTGCAAAATTCAGTATTGAAAATGTTATGTTAGTGAGTTCCTCAGTGCAACTTTTTTAGGTGAGTGTGTTCCACAGTGTGAGTGAGTCTCACCATTTGACCTTGTAATGTCAGTGAGTTTGAAAGTGTGACATTGTTATGGAAGTGAATTCCACAGTGTCAACCTGTCTAGTTAGTGGGCCTCAGAGTATAACATTGGTATAGAGTGAGTTTGACAGTGTGACATTGTTATGTGTGAGAGTCCCACCGTGTAAACTTGTTATGTGTCTGAGTTTCACAGTGTTACCTTTTAATTTCGCTAAATTCGATTTTGAAAATGTGATGTTAATGAGTTCCTCAGTGTAATCTTTTTAGGTGAGTAAGTCCCATGGTGTAAACTTGTTATGGGAGTAACTTACACAGTGTGACCGTATTATGTGAGTCCCAAAATTTGACCTTGTTGTGTGAGTGATTCCCACCATGTAAACTGGTTATGTGCCTGAGTTTCACAGTGTAACCATGTAATTTTGCTAAATTCAAAATTGAAAAAGTTATATTAGTGAGTTCCTCAGTGCAACTTTTTTAGGTGAGTGAGTTCCACAGTGTAAACTTGTTATGTGAGTGAGTTCCACAGTGTAAACTTGTCATGTGAGAGAATTGCACAGTATAATTTTGGGTACTTAGGGAATCCCATATTGTAAACTTTATGTTAGTGAGTAAATTTGTTCTGTGAGTAATTTACACAGTGTGACCTTATTATGTGCATCCCACAAATTCACCTTATTATGTGAGAGATTCCCAGAGTGTAAACTTGTTATGTGAGTGAGTTTGAAAGTGTGACATTGTTATCGAAGTGATTTCCATAGTGTCAACCTTTCTACTTAGTGAGTATCAGAGTGTAACATTGGTATGGAGTGTGTTCAACAGTGTTACATTGTTATATGTGAGATTCCCACCGTGTAAACTTGTTATGTGGGTGAGTTTCACAGTGTAACCTTGTAATTTCGCTAAATTCAGTATTGAAAATGTTATGTTAGTGAATTCCTCAGCATGACCTTTTTAGGTGAGTGAGTCCCACACTGTAAACTCACCGCTGTACCATTTCAAATCTGGCATCTGGCACGAATTCCATTCCACATCAGGTATATTGTCCAGAAGATCATTATAATCTGGCATCTCGCCACTGTTCCATTACACATCCAGCATCTGTCATGAAGTCCATTCCACATCCGGATTCTCACAGAAGGACCATTCCACCTCCGGCATCTGGCAGGTGGACCATTCCACATCTGGCATCTGGCAGGCAGACCATTCCACATTTGTGTGTTTGCAGGTGGACAATTCCAACTCCGGGATCTTGCAAGCATACATATCCACATCTGGCATCTGGCACAAATTATATTGTACATCCAGAGCCTCACATGAGGAACATTCCACCTTCGTCATCTGGCAGATGTACCATTCCACATGCGGAATGTGTCAGAGGAACATTCCACATCCAGCATCTTCCAGGTGGACAATTCCACATCCATTATCTGTTAGGCTGAGCAGTCCAATTCCAGCAAATGGCAGGAAGATGATACCAGATTCAGCATCTTACAGGCAGACCATTCCACATCCAGCATCTGGCAGGTAGTCAATTCTAAATGCGGCATCTCGCTGGCAGACCAGTCCACATCTGGCATCTATCAGGCAGACTAGTCAATATCTGGGATCAAGTGGGTGGACAATGCCACATCTGGCATCAGGCAGTCCGACCACTCCACATGCTGCATCTGGGAAAAAAAAACATTCTATATCTGGCATCTGGCAGCAAACCATTCCCCATCCTGCAACTGGCAGGTGGTCTATTCCACACCAGCATCAGCCAGGCAGACTATGCCATATCCAGCATCTGGCAGAGGACCATTCCACATCCTGAAACTGACAAGCATACCATTTCACATCTGGCATCTGGCACGAATTTCATTCCACATCCGGCATCCGTCCAGAAGATCATTCTACATCCGGCATCTCGCCGCTGTACCATTACACGTCCGGCATCTGGTACAAAGTCCATTCCACATCCGGATTCTCACAGAAGGACCATTCCACCTCCGGCATCTGGCAGGTGGAACATTCCACATCTGCCGTCTCGCAGGTGGACAATTATACCTCCGACATCTTGCAGGTGCACAATTCCACATCTAGCATTTGGCACGAATTATATTGTAAATCCACATTCTCACATGAGGACCATCTGGCAGATGTACCATTCCAAATCCGGAATGTGTCAGAGGAACATTCCACATCCAGCATCTTCCAGATGGACAATTCCACATCTGGCATCTGTTAGGCAGAGCAGTCCATGTCCAGCAAATGGCAGGAAGATGATACCAGATTCAGCATCTTACTGGCAAACCATTCCACATCTAGCATGTGGCAGGTAGTCAATTCTAAATCCGGCATCTCACTGGCAGACCAGTCCAAATCTGGCATCTGGCAGGCCAAACACTCCACATTCAGTATCTGGCAGGAGTACCATTCCACATCTGGCATTTGGCAGCAAACAAATCCACATCCGGCGATGGACAGTATAAACTTGTTATGTGGGTGAGTTTCACAGTGTTACCTTGTAATTTTGCTAAATTCGATATTGAACATGTTATGTTAGTGAGTTCCTCAATGAAACATGTTCTGGTGTGTGTGTTCCACAGTGTAACCGTGTTATTTTGGAGAGTTCCACAGTATAATTTTGGGTATTTAGGGCATCCCATATTGTAAACTTTGTGTTAGTGAGTCCCACAGTGTAAATTTGTTACGTGAGTAATTTTCACAGTGTGACCTTATTATGTGCATCCCACAAATTCACATTATGTGAGAGATTCCCAGAGTGTAAACTTGTTATGTGGGTGAGTTTGAAAGTGTGACATTGTTATCGAAGTGATTTCCACAGTGTCAACCTTTCTACTTAGTGAGACTCAGGGTGTAACATTGGTATGGAGTGCGTTCGACAGTGTGACATTTTATGTGTGAATTTCCCAAGGTGTAAATTTGTTATGTGGGTGAGTTTCACAGTGTAACCTTGTAATTTTGCAAAATTCAGTATTGAAAATGTTATGTTAGTGAGTTCCTCAGTGCAACTTTTTTAGGTGAGTGTGTTCCACAGTGTGAGTGAGTCTCACCATTTGACCTTGTAATGTCAGTGAGTTTGAAAGTGTGACATTGTTATGGAAGTGAATTCCACAGTGTCAACCTGTCTAGTTAGTGGGCCTCAGAGTATAACATTGGTATAGAGTGAGTTTGACAGTGTGACATTGTTATGTGTGAGAGTCCCACCGTGTAAACTTGTTATGTGTCTGAGTTTCACAGTGTTACCTTTTAATTTCGCTAAATTCGATTTTGAAAATGTGATGTTAATGAGTTCCTCAGTGTAATCTTTTTAGGTGAGTAAGTCCCATGGTGTAAACTTGTTATGGGAGTAACTTACACAGTGTGACCGTATTATGTGAGTCCCAAAATTTGACCTTGTTGTGTGAGTGATTCCCACCATGTAAACTGGTTATGTGCCTGAGTTTCACAGTGTAACCATGTAATTTTGCTAAATTCGAAATTGAAAAAGTTATATTAGTGAGTTCCTCAGTGCAACTTTTTTAGGTGAGTGAGTTCCACAGTGTAAACTTGTTATGTGAGTGAGTTCCACAGTGTAAACTTGTCATGTGAGAGATTTGCACAGTATAATTTTGGGTACTTAGGGAATCCCATATTGTAAACTTTATGTTAGTGAGTAAATTTGTTCTGTGAGTAATTTACACAGTGTGACCTTATTATGTGCATCCCACAAATTCACCTTATTATGTGAGAGATTCCCAGAGTGTAAACTTGTTATGTGAGTGAGTTTGAAAGTGTGACATTGTTATCGAAGTGATTTCCATAGTGTCAACCTTTCTACTTAGTGAGTATCAGAGTGTAACATTGGTATGGAGTGTGTTCAACAGTGTTACATTGTTATATGTGAGATTCCCACCGTGTAAACTTGTTATGTGGGTGAGTTTCACAGTGTAACCTTGTAATTTCGCTAAATTCAGTATTGAAAATGTTATGTTAGTGAATTCCTCAGCATGACCTTTTTAGGTGAGTGAGTCCCACACTGTAAACTCACCGCTGTACCATTTCAAATCTGGCATCTGGCACGAATTCCATTCCACATCCGGTATATTGTCCAGAAGATCATTATAATCTGGCATCTCGCCACTGTTCCATTACACATCCAGCATCTGTCATGAAGTCCATTCCACATCCGGATTCTCACAGAAGGACCATTCCACCTCCGGCATCTGGCAGGTGGACCATTCCACATCTGGCATCTGGCAGGCAGACCATTCCACATTTGTGTGTTTGCAGGTGGACAATTCCAACTCCGGGATCTTGCAAGCATACATATCCACATCTGGCATCTGGCACAAATTATATTGTACATCCAGAGCCTCACATGAGGAACATTCCACCTTCGTCATCTGGCAGATGTACCATTCCACATGCGGAATGTGTCAGAGGAACATTCCACATCCAGCATCTTCCAGGTGGACAATTCCACATCCATTATCTGTTAGGCTGAGCAGTCCAATTCCAGCAAATGGCAGGAAGATGATACCAGATTCAGCATCTTACAGGCAGACCATTCCACATCCAGCATCTGGCAGGTAGTCAATTCTAAATGCGGCATCTCGCTGGCAGACCAGTCCACATCTGGCATCTATCAGGCAGACTAGTCAATATCTGGGATCAAGTGGGTGGACAATGCCACATCTGGCATCAGGCAGTCCGACCACTCCACATGCTGCATCTGGGGAAAAAAAACATTCTATATCTGGCATCTGGCAGCAAACCATTCCCCATCCTGCAACTGGCAGGTGGTCTATTACACACCAGCATCAGCCAGGCAGACTATGCCATATCCAGCATCTGGCAGAGAACCATTCCACATCCTGAAACTGACAAGCATACCATTTCACATCTGGCATCTGGCACGAATTTCATTCCACATCCGGCATCCGTCCAGAAGATCATTCTACATCCGGCATCTCGCCGCTGTACCATTACACGTCCGGCATCTGGTACAAAGTCCATTCCACATCCGGATTCTCACAGAAGGACCATTCCACCTCCGGCATCTGGCAGGTGGAACATTCCACATCTGCCGTCTCGCAGGTGGACAATTATACCTCCGACATCTTGCAGGTGCACAATTCCACATCTAGCATTTGGCACGAATTATATTGTAAATCCACATTCTCACATGAGGACCATCTGGCAGATGTACCATTCCAAATCCGGAATGTGTCAGAGGAACATTCCACATCCAGCATCTTCCAGATGGACAATTCCACATCTGGCATCTGTTAGGCAGAGCAGTCCATGTCCAGCAAATGGCAGGAAGATGATACCAGATTCAGCATCTTACTGGCAAACCATTCCACATCCAGCATGTGGCAGGTAGTCAATTCTAAATCCGGCATCTCACTGGCAGACCAGTCCAAATCTGGCATCTGGCAGGCCAAACACTCCACATTCAGTATCTGGCAGGAGTACCATTCCACATCTGGCATTTGGCAGCAAACAAATCCACATCCGGCGATGGACAGTATAAACTTGTTATGTGGGTGAGTTTCACAGTGTTACCTTGTAATTTTGCTAAATTCGATATTGAACATGTTATGTTAGTGAGTTCCTCAATGAAACATGTTCTGGTGTGTGTGTTCCACAGTGTAACCGTGTTATTTTGGAGAGTTCCACAGTATAATTTTGGGTATTTAGGGCATCCCATATTGTAAACTTTGTGTTAGTGAGTCCCACAGTGTAAATTTGTTACGTGAGTAATTTTCACAGTGTGACCTTATTATGTTAGTCCCACAAGTTGTCCTTATTATGTGAGAAATTCCCACAGAGTAAACTTGTAATGTCAGTGAGTTTGAAAGTGTGACATTGTTATAGAAGTGATTTCCACAGTGTCAACCTTTCTACTTAGTGAGTCTCAGGGTGTAACATTGGTATGGAGTGCGTTCGACAGTGTGACATTTTATGTGTGAAATTCCCAAGGTGTAAATTTGTTATATGGGTGAGTTTCACAGTGTAACCTTGTAATTTTGCAAAATTCAGTATTGAAAATGTTATGTTAGTGAGTTCCTCAGTGCAACTTTTTTAGGTGAGTGTGTTCCACAGTGTGAGTGAGTCTCACCATTTGACCTTGTAATGTCAGTGAGTTTGAAAGTGTGACATTGTTATGGAAGTGTATTCCACAGTGTCAACCTGTCTAGTTAGTGGGCCTCAGAGTATAACATTGGTATAGAGTGAGTTTGACAGTGTGACATTGTTATGTGTGAGAGTCCCACCGTGTAAACTTGTTATGTGTCTGAGTTTCACAGTGTTACCTTTTAATTTCGCTAAATTCGATTTTGAAAATGTGATGTTAATGAGTTCCTCAGTGTAATCTTTTTAGGTGAGTAAGTCCCATGGTGTAAACTTGTTATGGGAGTAACTTACACAGTGTGACCGTATTATGTGAGTCCCAAAATTTGAACTTGTTGAGTGAGTGATTCCCACCATGTAAACTGGTTATGTGCCTGAGTTTCACAGTGTAACCATGTAATTTTGCTAAATTCGAAATTGAAAAAGTTATATTAGTGAGTTCCTCAGTGCAACTTTTTTAGGTGAGTGAGTTCCACAGTGTAAACTTGTTATGTGAGTGAGTTCCACAGTGTAAACTTGTCATGTGAGAGATTTGCACAGTATAATTTTGGGTACTTAGGGAATCCCATATTGTAAACTTTATGTTAGTGAGTAAATTTGTTCTGTGAGTAATTTACACAGTGTGACCTTATTATGTGCATCCCACAAATTCACCTTATTATGAGAGATTCCCAGAGTGTAAACTTGTTATGTGAGTGAGTTTGAAAGTGTGACATTGTTATCGAAGTGATTTCCATAGTGTCAACCTTTCTACTTAGTGAGTATCAGAGTGTAACATTGGTCTGGAGTGTGTTCGACAATGTTACATTGTTATATGTGAGATTCCCACCGTGTAAACTTGTTATGTGGGTGAGTTTCACAGTGTAACCTTGTAATTTCGCTAAATTCAGTATTGAAAATGTTATTTTAGTGAATTCCTCAGCATGACCTTTTTAGGTGAGTGAGTCCCACACTGTAAACTCACCACTGTACCATTTCAAATCTGGCATCTGGCACGAATTCCATTCCACATCCGGTATATTGTCCAGAAGATCATTATAATCTGGCATCTCGCCGCTGTTCCATTACACATCCAGCATCTGTCATGAAGTCCATTCCACATCCGGATTCTCACAGAAGGACCATTCCACATCTGGCATCTGGCAGGCAGACCATTCCACATTTGTGTGTTTGCAGGTGGACAATTCCAACTCCGGGATCTTGCAAGCATACATATCCACATCTGGCATCTGGCACAAATTATATTGTACATCCAGAGCCTCACATGAGGAACATTCCACCTTCGTCATCTGGCAGATGTACCATTCCACATGCGGAATGTGTCAGAGGAACATTCCACATCCAGCATCTTCCAGGTGGACAATTTCACATCCATTATCTGTTAGGCTGAGCAGTCCAATTCCAGCAAATGGCAGGAAGATGATACCAGATTCAGCATCTTACAGGCAGACCATTCCACATCCAGCATCTGGCAGATAGTCAATTCTAAATGCGGCATCTCGCTGGCAGACCAGTCCACATCTGGCATCTATCAGGCAGACTAGTCAATATCTGGGATCAAGTGGGTGGACAATGCCACATCTGGCATCAGGCAGTCCGACCACTCCACATGCTGCATCTGGGAAAAAAAAAACATTCTATATCTGGCATCTGGCAGCAAACCATTCCCCATCCTGCAACTGGCAGGTGGTCTATTCCACACCAGCATCAGCCAGGCAGACTATGCCATATCCAGCATCTGGCAGAGGACCATTCCACATCCTGAAACTGACAAGCATACCATTTCACATCTGGCATCTGGCACGAATTTCATTCCACATCCGGCATCCGTCCAGAAGATCATTCTACATCCGGCATCTCGCCGCTGTACCATTACACGTCCGGCATCTGGTACAAAGTCCATTCCACATCCGGATTCTCACAGAAGGACCATTCCACCTCCGGCATCTGGCAGGTGGAACATTCCACATCTGCCGTCTCGCAGGTGGACAATTATACCTCCGACATCTTGCAGGTGCACAATTCCACATCTAGCATTTGGCACGAATTATATTGTAAATCCACATTCTCACATGAGGACCATCTGGCAGATGTACCATTCCAAATCCGGAATGTGTCAGAGGAACATTCCACATCCAGCATCTTCCAGATGGACAATTCCACATCTGGCATCTGTTAGGCAGAGCAGTCCATGTCCAGCAAATGGCAGGAAGATGATACCAGATTCAGCATCTTACTGGCAGACCATTCCACATCTAGCATGTGGCAGGTAGTCAATTCTAAATCCGGCATCTCACTGGCAGACCAGTCCAAATCTGGCATCTGGCAGGCCAAACACTCCACATTCAGTATCTGGCAGGAGTACCATTCCACATCTGGCATTTGGCAGCAAACAAATCCACATCCGGCGATGGACAGTATAAACTTGTTATGTGGGTGAGTTTCACAGTGTTACCTTGTAATTTTGCTAAATTCGATATTGAACATGTTATGTTTGTGAGTTCCTCAATGAAACATGTTTAGGTGAGTGTGTTCCACAGTGTAACCGTGTTATTTTGGAGAGTTCCACAGTATAATTTTGGGTACTTAGGGCATCCCATATTGTAAACTTTATGTTAGTGAGTCCCACAGTGTAAATTTGTTACGTGAGTAATTTTCACAGTGTGACCTTATTATGTGCATCCCACAAATTCACATTATGTGAGAGATTCCCAGAGTGTAAACTTGTTATGTGAGTGAGTTTGAAAGTGTGACATTGTTATCGAAGTGATTTCCACAGTGTCAACCTTTCTACTTAGTGAGTCTCAGGGTGTAACATTGGTATGGAGTGTGTTCGACAGTGTGACATTTTATGTATGAAATTCCCAAGGTGTAAATTTGTTATGTGGGTGAGTTTCACAGTGTAACCTTGTAATTTTGCAAAATTCAGTATTGAAAATGTTATGTTAGTGAGTTCCTCAGTGCAACTTTTTTAGGTGAGTGTGTTCCACAGTGTGAGTGAGTCTCACCATTTGACCTTGTAATGTCAGTGAGTTTGAAAGTGTGACATTGTTATGGAAGTGAATTCCACAGTGTCAACCTGTCTAGTTAGTGGGCCTCAGAGTATAACATTGGTATAGAGTGAGTTTGACAGTGTGACATTGTTATGTGTGAGAGTCCCACCGTGTAAACTTGTTATGTGTCTGAGTTTCACAGTGTTACCTTTTAATTTCGCTAAATTCGATTTTGAAAATGTGATGTTAATGAGTTCCTCAGTGTAATCTTTTTAGGTGAGTAAGTCCCATGGTGTAAACTTGTTATGGGAGTAACTTACACAGTGTGACCGTATTATGTGAGTCCCAAAATTTGAACTTGTGTGAGTGATTCCCACCATGTAAACTGGTTATGTGCCTGAGTTTCACAGTGTAACCATGTAATTTTGCTAAATTCGAAATTGAAAAAGTTATATTAGTGAGTTCCTCAGTGCAACTTTTTTAGGTGAGTGAGTTCCACAGTGTAAACTTGTTATGTGAGTGAGTTCCACAGTGTAAACTTGTCATGTGAGAGATTTGCACAGTATAATTTTGGGTACTTAGGGAATCCCATATTGTAAACTTTATGTTAGTGAGTCCCACAGTGTAAATTTGTTACGTGAGTAATTTTCACAGTGTGACCTTATTATGTGCATCCCACAAATTCACATTATGTGAGAGATTCCCAGAGTGTAAACTTGTTATGTGAGTGAGTTTGAAAGTGTGACATTGTTATCGAAGTGATTTCCACAGTGTCAACCTTTCTACTTAGTGAGTCTCAGGGTGTAACATTGGTATGGAGTGCGTTCGACAGTGTGACATTTTATGTGTGAAATTCCCAAGGTGTAAATTTGTTATGTGGGTGAGTTTCACAGTGTAACCTTGTAATTTTGCAAAATTCAGTATTGAAAATGTTATGTTAGTGAGTTCCTCAGTGCAACTTTTTTAGGTGAGTGTGTTCCACAGTGTGAGTGAGTCTCACCATTTGACCTTGTAATGTCAGTGAGTTTGAAAGTGTGACATTGTTATGGAAGTGAATTCCACAGTGTCAACCTGTCTAGTTAGTGGGCCTCAGAGTATAACATTGGTATAGAGTGAGTTTGACAGTGTGACATTGTTATGTGTGAGAGTCCCACCGTGTAAACTTGTTATGTGTCTGAGTTTCACAGTGTTACCTTTTAATTTCGCTAAATTCGATTTTGAAAATGTGATGTTAATGAGTTCCTCAGTGTAATCTAGGTGAGTAAGTCCCATGGTGTAAACTTGTTATGGGAGTAACTTACACAGTGTGACCGTATTATGTGAGTCCCAAAATTTGAACTTGTTGTGTGAGTGATTCCCACCATGTAAACTGGTTATGTGCCTGAGTTTCACAGTGTAACCATGTAATTTTGCTAAATTCGAAATTGAAAAAGTTATATTAGTGAGTTCCTCAGTGCAACTTTTTTAGGTGAGTGAGTTCCACAGTGTAAACTTGTTATGTGAGTGAGTTCCACAGTGTAAACTTGTCATGTGAGAGATTTGCACAGTATAATTTTGGGTACTTAGGGAATCCCATATTGTAAACTTTATGTTAGTGAGTCCCACAGTGTAAATTTGTTACGTGAGTAATTTTCACAGTGTGACCTTATTATGTGCATCCCACAAATTCACATTATGTGAGAGATTCCCAGAGTGTAAACTTGTTATGTGGGTGAGTTTGAAAGTGTGACATTGTTATCGAAGTGATTTCCACAGTGTCAACCTTTCTACTTAGTGAGACTCAGGGTGTAACATTGGTATGGAGTGCGTTCGACAGTGTGACATTTTATGTGTGAATTTCCCAAGGTGTAAATTTGTTATGTGGGTGAGTTTCACAGTGTAACCTTGTAATTTTGCAAAATTCAGTATTGAAAATGTTATGTTAGTGAGTTCCTCAGTGCAACTTTTTTAGGTGAGTGTGTTCCACAGTGTGAGTGAGTCTCACCATTTGACCTTGTAATGTCAGTGAGTTTGAAAGTGTGACATTGTTATGGAAGTGAATTCCACAGTGTCAACCTGTCTAGTTAGTGGGCCTCAGAGTATAACATTGGTATAGAGTGAGTTTGACAGTGTGACATTGTTATGTGTGAGAGTCCCACCGTGTAAACTTGTTATGTGTCTGAGTTTCACAGTGTTACCTTTTAATTTCGCTAAATTCGATTTTGAAAATGTGATGTTAATGAGTTCCTCAGTGTAATCTTTTTAGGTGAGTAAGTCCCATGGTGTAAACTTGTTATGGGAGTAACTTACACAGTGTGACCGTATTATGTGAGTCCCAAAATTTGACCTTGTTGTGTGAGTGATTCCCACCATGTAAACTGGTTATGTGCCTGAGTTTCACAGTGTAACCATGTAATTTTGCTAAATTCAAAATTGAAAAAGTTATATTAGTGAGTTCCTCAGTGCAACTTTTTTAGGTGAGTGAGTTCCACAGTGTAAACTTGTTATGTGAGTGAGTTCCACAGTGTAAACTTGTCATGTGAGAGATTTGCACAGTATAATTTTGGGTACTTAGGGAATCCCATATTGTAAACTTTATGTTAGTGAGTAAATTTGTTCTGTGAGTAATTTACACAGTGTGACCTTATTATGTGCATCCCACAAATTCACCTTATTATGTGAGAGATTCCCAGAGTGTAAACTTGTTATGTGAGTGAGTTTGAAAGTGTGACATTGTTATCGAAGTGATTTCCATAGTGTCAACCTTTCTACTTAGTGAGTATCAGAGTGTAACATTGGTATGGAGTGTGTTCAACATTGTTACATTGTTATATGTGAGATTCCCACCGTGTAAACTTGTTATGTGGGTGAGTTTCACAGTGTAACCTTGTAATTTCGCTAAATTCAGTATTGAAAATGTTATGTTAGTGAATTCCTCAGCATGACCTTTTTAGGTGAGTGAGTCCCACACTGTAAACTCACCGCTGTACCATTTCAAATCTGGCATCTGGCACGAATTCCATTCCACATCCGGTATATTGTCCAGAAGATCATTATAATCTGGCATCTCGCCACTGTTCCATTACACATCCAGCATCTGTCATGAAGTCCATTCCACATCCGGATTCTCACAGAAGGACCATTCCACCTCCGGCATCTGGCAGGTGGACCATTCCACATCTGGCATCTGGCAGGCAGACCATTCCACATTTGTGTGTTTGCAGGTGGACAATTCCAACTCCGGGATCTTGCAAGCATACATATCCACATCTGGCATCTGGCACAAATTATATTGTACATCCAGAGCCTCACATGAGGAACATTCCACCTTCGTCATCTGGCAGATGTACCATTCCACATGCGGAATGTGTCAGAGGAACATTCCACATCCAGCATCTTCCAGGTGGACAATTCCACATCCATTATCTGTTAGGCTGAGCAGTCCAATTCCAGCAAATGGCAGGAAGATGATACCAGATTCAGCATCTTACAGGCAGACCATTCCACATCCAGCATCTGGCAGGTAGTCAATTCTAAATGCGGCATCTCGCTGGCAGACCAGTCCACATCTGGCATCTATCAGGCAGACTAGTCAATATCTGGGATCAAGTGGGTGGACAATGCCACATCTGGCATCAGGCAGTCCGACCACTCCACATGCTGCATCTGGGGAAAAAAAACATTCTATATCTGGCATCTGGCAGCAAACCATTCCCCATCCTGCAACTGGCAGGTGGTCTATTACACACCAGCATCAGCCAGGCAGACTATGCCATATCCAGCATCTGGCAGAGAACCATTCCACATCCTGAAACTGACAAGCATACCATTTCACATCTGGCATCTGGCACGAATTTCATTCCACATCCGGCATCCGTCCAGAAGATCATTCTACATCCGGCATCTCGCCGCTGTACCATTACACGTCCGGCATCTGGTACAAAGTCCATTCCACATCCGGATTCTCACAGAAGGACCATTCCACCTCCGGCATCTGGCAGGTGGAACATTCCACATCTGCCGTCTCGCAGGTGGACAATTATACCTCCGACATCTTGCAGGTGCACAATTCCACATCTAGCATTTGGCACGAATTATATTGTAAATCCACATTCTCACATGAGGACCATCTGGCAGATGTACCATTCCAAATCCGGAATGTGTCAGAGGAACATTCCACATCCAGCATCTTCCAGATGGACAATTCCACATCTGGCATCTGTTAGGCAGAGCAGTCCATGTCCAGCAAATGGCAGGAAGATGATACCAGATTCAGCATCTTACTGGCAAACCATTCCACATCCAGCATGTGGCAGGTAGTCAATTCTAAATCCGGCATCTCACTGGCAGACCAGTCCAAATCTGGCATCTGGCAGGCCAAACACTCCACATTCAGTATCTGGCAGGAGTACCATTCCACATCTGGCATTTGGCAGCAAACAAATCCACATCCGGCGATGGACAGTATAAACTTGTTATGTGGGTGAGTTTCACAGTGTTACCTTGAAATTTTGCTAAATTCGATATTGAACATGTTATGTTAGTGAGTTCCTCAATGAAACATGTTCTGGTGTGTGTGTTCCACAGTGTAACCGTGTTATTTTGGAGAGTTCCACAGTATAATTTTGGGTATTTAGGGCATCCCATATTGTAAACTTTGTGTTAGTGAGTCCCACAGTGTAAATTTGTTACGTGAGTAATTTTCACAGTGTGACCTTATTATGTTAGTCCCACAAGTTGTCCTTATTATGTGAGAAATTCCCACAGAGTAAACTTGTAATGTCAGTGAGTTTGAAAGTGTGACATTGTTATAGAAGTGATTTCCACAGTGTCAACCTTTCTACTTAGTGAGTCTCAGGGTGTAACATTGGTATGGAGTGCGTTCGACAGTGTGACATTTTATGTGTGAAATTCCCAAGGTGTAAATTTGTTATATGGGTGAGTTTCACAGTGTAACCTTGTAATTTTGCAAAATTCAGTATTGAAAATGTTATGTTAGTGAGTTCCTCAGTGCAACTTTTTTAGGTGAGTGTGTTCCACAGTGTGAGTGAGTCTCACCATTTGACCTTGTAATGTCAGTGAGTTTGAAAGTGTGACATTGTTATGGAAGTGTATTCCACAGTGTCAACCTGTCTAGTTAGTGGGCCTCAGAGTATAACATTGGTATAGAGTGAGTTTGACAGTGTGACATTGTTATGTGTGAGAGTCCCACCGTGTAAACTTGTTATGTGTCTGAGTTTCACAGTGTTACCTTTTAATTTCGCTAAATTCGATTTTGAAAATGTGATGTTAATGAGTTCCTCAGTGTAATCTTTTTAGGTGAGTAAGTCCCATGGTGTAAACTTGTTATGGGAGTAACTTACACAGTGTGACCGTATTATGTGAGTCCCAAAATTTGAACTTGTTGAGTGAGTGATTCCCACCATGTAAACTGGTTATGTGCCTGAGTTTCACAGTGTAACCATGTAATTTTGCTAAATTCGAAATTGAAAAAGTTATATTAGTGAGTTCCTCAGTGCAACTTTTTTAGGTGAGTGAGTTCCACAGTGTAAACTTGTTATGTGAGTGAGTTCCACAGTGTAAACTTGTCATGTGAGAGATTTGCACAGTATAATTTTGGGTACTTAGGGAATCCCATATTGTAAACTTTATGTTAGTGAGTAAATTTGTTCTGTGAGTAATTTACACAGTGTGACCTTATTATGTGCATCCCACAAATTCACCTTATTATGAGAGATTCCCAGAGTGTAAACTTGTTATGTGAGTGAGTTTGAAAGTGTGACATTGTTATCGAAGTGATTTCCATAGTGTCAACCTTTCTACTTAGTGAGTATCAGAGTGTAACATTGGTCTGGAGTGTGTTCGACAATGTTACATTGTTATATGTGAGATTCCCACCGTGTAAACTTGTTATGTGGGTGAGTTTCACAGTGTAACCTTGTAATTTCGCTAAATTCAGTATTGAAAATGTTATTTTAGTGAATTCCTCAGCATGACCTTTTTAGGTGAGTGAGTCCCACACTGTAAACTCACCACTGTACCATTTCAAATCTGGCATCTGGCACGAATTCCATTCCACATCCGGTATATTGTCCAGAAGATCATTATAATCTGGCATCTCGCCGCTGTTCCATTACACATCCAGCATCTGTCATGAAGTCCATTCCACATCCGGATTCTCACAGAAGGACCATTCCACATCTGGCATCTGGCAGGCAGACCATTCCACATTTGTGTGTTTGCAGGTGGACAATTCCAACTCCGGGATCTTGCAAGCATACATATCCACATCTGGCATCTGGCACAAATTATATTGTACATCCAGAGCCTCACATGAGGAACATTCCACCTTCGTCATCTGGCAGATGTACCATTCCACATGCGGAATGTGTCAGAGGAACATTCCACATCCAGCATCTTCCAGGTGGACAATTTCACATCCATTATCTGTTAGGCTGAGCAGTCCAATTCCAGCAAATGGCAGGAAGATGATACCAGATTCAGCATCTTACAGGCAGACCATTCCACATCCAGCATCTGGCAGATAGTCAATTCTAAATGCGGCATCTCGCTGGCAGACCAGTCCACATCTGGCATCTATCAGGCAGACTAGTCAATATCTGGGATCAAGTGGGTGGACAATGCCACATCTGGCATCAGGCAGTCCGACCACTCCACATGCTGCATCTGGGAAAAAAAAAACATTCTATATCTGGCATCTGGCAGCAAACCATTCCCCATCCTGCAACTGGCAGGTGGTCTATTCCACACCAGCATCAGCCAGGCAGACTATGCCATATCCAGCATCTGGCAGAGGACCATTCCACATCCTGAAACTGACAAGCATACCATTTCACATCTGGCATCTGGCACGAATTTCATTCCACATCCGGCATCCGGCCAGAAGATCATTCTACATCCGGCATCTCGCCGCTGTACCATTACACGTCCGGCATCTGGTACAAAGTCCATTCCACATCCGGATTCTCACAGAAGGACCATTCCACCTCCGGCATCTGGCAGGTGGAACATTCCACATCTGCCGTCTCGCAGGTGGACAATTATACCTCCGACATCTTGCAGGTGCACAATTCCACATCTAGCATTTGGCACGAATTATATTGTAAATCCACATTCTCACATGAGGACCATCTGGCAGATGTACCATTCCAAATCCGGAATGTGTCAGAGGAACATTCCACATCCAGCATCTTCCAGATGGACAATTCCACATCTGGCATCTGTTAGGCAGAGCAGTCCATGTCCAGCAAATGGCAGGAAGATGATACCAGATTCAGCATCTTACTGGCAGACCATTCCACATCTAGCATGTGGCAGGTAGTCAATTCTAAATCCGGCATCTCACTGGCAGACCAGTCCAAATCTGGCATCTGGCAGGCCAAACACTCCACATTCAGTATCTGGCAGGAGTACCATTCCACATCTGGCATTTGGCAGCAAACAAATCCACATCCGGCGATGGACAGTATAAACTTGTTATGTGGGTGAGTTTCACAGTGTTACCTTGTAATTTTGCTAAATTCGATATTGAACATGTTATGTTTGTGAGTTCCTCAATGAAACATGTTTAGGTGAGTGTGTTCCACAGTGTAACCGTGTTATTTTGGAGAGTTCCACAGTATAATTTTGGGTACTTAGGGCATCCCATATTGTAAACTTTATGTTAGTGAGTCCCACAGTGTAAATTTGTTACGTGAGTAATTTTCACAGTGTGACCTTATTATGTGCATCCCACAAATTCACATTATGTGAGAGATTCCCAGAGTGTAAACTTGTTATGTGAGTGAGTTTGAAAGTGTGACATTGTTATCGAAGTGATTTCCACAGTGTCAACCTTTCTACTTAGTGAGTCTCAGGGTGTAACATTGGTATGGAGTGTGTTCGACAGTGTGACATTTTATGTATGAAATTCCTAAGGTGTAAATTTGTTATGTGGGTGAGTTTCACAGTGTAACCTTGTAATTTTGCAAAATTCAGTATTGAAAATGTTATGTTAGTGAGTTCCTCAGTGCAACTTTTTTAGGTGAGTGTGTTCCACAGTGTGAGTGAGTCTCACCATTTGACCTTGTAATGTCAGTGAGTTTGAAAGTGTGACATTGTTATGGAAGTGAATTCCACAGTGTCAACCTGTCTAGTTAGTGGGCCTCAGAGTATAACATTGGTATAGAGTGAGTTTGACAGTGTGACATTGTTATGTGTGAGAGTCCCACCGTGTAAACTTGTTATGTGTCTGAGTTTCACAGTGTTACCTTTTAATTTCGCTAAATTCGATTTTGAAAATGTGATGTTAATGAGTTCCTCAGTGTAATCTTTTTAGGTGAGTAAGTCCCATGGTGTAAACTTGTTATGGGAGTAACTTACACAGTGTGACCGTATTATGTGAGTCCCAAAATTTGACCTTGTTGTGTGAGTGATTCCCACCATGTAAACTGGTTATGTGCCTGAGTTTCACAGTGTAACCATGTAATTTTGCTAAATTCGAAATTGAAAAAGTTATATTAGTGAGTTCCTCAGTGCAACTTTTTTAGGTGAGTGAGTTCCACAGTGTAAACTTGTTATGTGAGTGAGTTCCACAGTGTAAACTTGTCATGTGAGAGATTTGCACAGTATAATTTTGGGTACTTAGGGAATCCCATATTGTAAACTTTATGTTAGTGAGTAAATTTGTTCTGTGAGTAATTTACACAGTGTGACCTTATTATGTGCATCCCACAAATTCACCTTATTATGTGAGAGATTCCCAGAGTGTAAACTTGTTATGTGAGTGAGTTTGAAAGTGTGACATTGTTATCGAAGTGATTTCCATAGTGTCAACCTTTCTACTTAGTGAGTATCAGAGTGTAACATTGGTATGGAGTGTGTTCAACAGTGTTACATTGTTATATGTGAGATTCCCACCGTGTAAACTTGTTATGTGGGTGAGTTTCACAGTGTAACCTTGTAATTTCGCTAAATTCAGTATTGAAAATGTTATGTTAGTGAATTCCTCAGCATGACCTTTTTAGGTGAGTGAGTCCCACACTGTAAACTCACCGCTGTACCATTTCAAATCTGGCATCTGGCACGAATTCCATTCCACATCCGGTATATTGTCCAGAAGATCATTATAATCTGGCATCTCGCCACTGTTCCATTACACATCCAGCATCTGTCATGAAGTCCATTCCACATCCGGATTCTCACAGAAGGACCATTCCACCTCCGGCATCTGGCAGGTGGACCATTCCACATCTGGCATCTGGCAGGCAGACCATTCCACATTTGTGTGTTTGCAGGTGGACAATTCCAACTCCGGGATCTTGCAAGCATACATATCCACATCTGGCATCTGGCACAAATTATATTGTACATCCAGAGCCTCACATGAGGAACATTCCACCTTCGTCATCTGGCAGATGTACCATTCCACATGCGGAATGTGTCAGAGGAACATTCCACATCCAGCATCTTCCAGGTGGACAATTCCACATCCATTATCTGTTAGGCTGAGCAGTCCAATTCCAGCAAATGGCAGGAAGATGATACCAGATTCAGCATCTTACAGGCAGACCATTCCACATCCAGCATCTGGCAGGTAGTCAATTCTAAATGCGGCATCTCGCTGGCAGACCAGTCCACATCTGGCATCTATCAGGCAGACTAGTCAATATCTGGGATCAAGTGGGTGGACAATGCCACATCTGGCATCAGGCAGTCCGACCACTCCACATGCTGCATCTGGGGAAAAAAAACATTCTATATCTGGCATCTGGCAGCAAACCATTCCCCATCCTGCAACTGGCAGGTGGTCTATTACACACCAGCATCAGCCAGGCAGACTATGCCATATCCAGCATCTGGCAGAGAACCATTCCACATCCTGAAACTGACAAGCATACCATTTCACATCTGGCATCTGGCACGAATTTCATTCCACATCCGGCATCCGTCCAGAAGATCATTCTACATCCGGCATCTCGCCGCTGTACCATTACACGTCCGGCATCTGGTACAAAGTCCATTCCACATCCGGATTCTCACAGAAGGACCATTCCACCTCCGGCATCTGGCAGGTGGAACATTCCACATCTGCCGTCTCGCAGGTGGACAATTATACCTCCGACATCTTGCAGGTGCACAATTCCACATCTAGCATTTGGCACGAATTATATTGTAAATCCACATTCTCACATGAGGACCATCTGGCAGATGTACCATTCCAAATCCGGAATGTGTCAGAGGAACATTCCACATCCAGCATCTTCCAGATGGACAATTCCACATCTGGCATCTGTTAGGCAGAGCAGTCCATGTCCAGCAAATGGCAGGAAGATGATACCAGATTCAGCATCTTACTGGCAAACCATTCCACATCCAGCATGTGGCAGGTAGTCAATTCTAAATCCGGCATCTCACTGGCAGACCAGTCCAAATCTGGCATCTGGCAGGCCAAACACTCCACATTCAGTATCTGGCAGGAGTACCATTCCACATCTGGCATTTGGCAGCAAACAAATCCACATCCGGCGATGGACAGTATAAACTTGTTATGTGGGTGAGTTTCACAGTGTTACCTTGTAATTTTGCTAAATTCGATATTGAACATGTTATGTTAGTGAGTTCCTCAATGAAACATGTTCTGGTGTGTGTGTTCCACAGTGTAACCGTGTTATTTTGGAGAGTTCCACAGTATAATTTTGGGTATTTAGGGCATCCCATATTGTAAACTTTGTGTTAGTGAGTCCCACAGTGTAAATTTGTTACGTGAGTAATTTTCACAGTGTGACCTTATTATGTTAGTCCCACAAGTTGTCCTTATTATGTGAGAAATTCCCACAGAGTAAACTTGTAATGTCAGTGAGTTTGAAAGTGTGACATTGTTATAGAAGTGATTTCCACAGTGTCAACCTTTCTACTTAGTGAGTCTCAGGGTGTAACATTGGTATGGAGTGCGTTCGACAGTGTGACATTTTATGTGTGAAATTCCCAAGGTGTAAATTTGTTATATGGGTGAGTTTCACAGTGTAACCTTGTAATTTTGCAAAATTCAGTATTGAAAATGTTATGTTAGTGAGTTCCTCAGTGCAACTTTTTTAGGTGAGTGTGTTCCACAGTGTGAGTGAGTCTCACCATTTGACCTTGTAATGTCAGTGAGTTTGAAAGTGTGACATTGTTATGGAAGTGTATTCCACAGTGTCAACCTGTCTAGTTAGTGGGCCTCAGAGTATAACATTGGTATAGAGTGAGTTTGACAGTGTGACATTGTTATGTGTGAGAGTCCCACCGTGTAAACTTGTTATGTGTCTGAGTTTCACAGTGTTACCTTTTAATTTCGCTAAATTCGATTTTGAAAATGTGATGTTAATGAGTTCCTCAGTGTAATCTTTTTAGGTGAGTAAGTCCCATGGTGTAAACTTGTTATGGGAGTAACTTACACAGTGTGACCGTATTATGTGAGTCCCAAAATTTGAACTTGTTGAGTGAGTGATTCCCACCATGTAAACTGGTTATGTGCCTGAGTTTCACAGTGTAACCATGTAATTTTGCTAAATTCGAAATTGAAAAAGTTATATTAGTGAGTTCCTCAGTGCAACTTTTTTAGGTGAGTGAGTTCCACAGTGTAAACTTGTTATGTGAGTGAGTTCCACAGTGTAAACTTGTCATGTGAGAGATTTGCACAGTATAATTTTGGGTACTTAGGGAATCCCATATTGTAAACTTTATGTTAGTGAGTAAATTTGTTCTGTGAGTAATTTACACAGTGTGACCTTATTATGTGCATCCCACAAATTCACCTTATTATGAGAGATTCCCAGAGTGTAAACTTGTTATGTGAGTGAGTTTGAAAGTGTGACATTGTTATCGAAGTGATTTCCATAGTGTCAACCTTTCTACTTAGTGAGTATCAGAGTGTAACATTGGTCTGGAGTGTGTTCGACAATGTTACATTGTTATATGTGAGATTCCCACCGTGTAAACTTGTTATGTGGGTGAGTTTCACAGTGTAACCTTGTAATTTCGCTAAATTCAGTATTGAAAATGTTATTTTAGTGAATTCCTCAGCATGACCTTTTTAGGTGAGTGAGTCCCACACTGTAAACTCACCACTGTACCATTTCAAATCTGGCATCTGGCACGAATTCCATTCCACATCCGGTATATTGTCCAGAAGATCATTATAATCTGGCATCTCGCCGCTGTTCCATTACACATCCAGCATCTGTCATGAAGTCCATTCCACATCCGGATTCTCACAGAAGGACCATTCCACATCTGGCATCTGGCAGGCAGACCATTCCACATTTGTGTGTTTGCAGGTGGACAATTCCAACTCCGGGATCTTGCAAGCATACATATCCACATCTGGCATCTGGCACAAATTATATTGTACATCCAGAGCCTCACATGAGGAACATTCCACCTTCGTCATCTGGCAGATGTACCATTCCACATGCGGAATGTGTCAGAGGAACATTCCACATCCAGCATCTTCCAGGTGGACAATTTCACATCCATTATCTGTTAGGCTGAGCAGTCCAATTCCAGCAAATGGCAGGAAGATGATACCAGATTCAGCATCTTACAGGCAGACCATTCCACATCCAGCATCTGGCAGATAGTCAATTCTAAATGCGGCATCTCGCTGGCAGACCAGTCCACATCTGGCATCTATCAGGCAGACTAGTCAATATCTGGGATCAAGTGGGTGGACAATGCCACATCTGGCATCAGGCAGTCCGACCACTCCACATGCTGCATCTGGGAAAAAAAAAACATTCTATATCTGGCATCTGGCAGCAAACCATTCCCCATCCTGCAACTGGCAGGTGGTCTATTCCACACCAGCATCAGCCAGGCAGACTATGCCATATCCAGCATCTGGCAGAGGACCATTCCACATCCTGAAACTGACAAGCATACCATTTCACATCTGGCATCTGGCACGAATTTCATTCCACATCCGGCATCCGTCCAGAAGATCATTCTACATCCGGCATCTCGCCGCTGTACCATTACACGTCCGGCATCTGGTACAAAGTCCATTCCACATCCGGATTCTCACAGAAGGACCATTCCACCTCCGGCATCTGGCAGGTGGAACATTCCACATCTGCCGTCTCGCAGGTGGACAATTATACCTCCGACATCTTGCAGGTGCACAATTCCACATCTAGCATTTGGCACGAATTATATTGTAAATCCACATTCTCACATGAGGACCATCTGGCAGATGTACCATTCCAAATCCGGAATGTGTCAGAGGAACATTCCACATCCAGCATCTTCCAGATGGACAATTCCACATCTGGCATCTGTTAGGCAGAGCAGTCCATGTCCAGCAAATGGCAGGAAGATGATACCAGATTCAGCATCTTACTGGCAGACCATTCCACATCTAGCATGTGGCAGGTAGTCAATTCTAAATCCGGCATCTCACTGGCAGACCAGTCCAAATCTGGCATCTGGCAGGCCAAACACTCCACATTCAGTATCTGGCAGGAGTACCATTCCACATCTGGCATTTGGCAGCAAACAAATCCACATCCGGCGATGGACAGTATAAACTTGTTATGTGGGTGAGTTTCACAGTGTTACCTTGTAATTTTGCTAAATTCGATATTGAACATGTTATGTTTGTGAGTTCCTCAATGAAACATGTTTAGGTGAGTGTGTTCCACAGTGTAACCGTGTTATTTTGGAGAGTTCCACAGTATAATTTTGGGTACTTAGGGCATCCCATATTGTAAACTTTATGTTAGTGAGTCCCACAGTGTAAATTTGTTACGTGAGTAATTTTCACAGTGTGACCTTATTATGTGCATCCCACAAATTCACATTATGTGAGAGATTCCCAGAGTGTAAACTTGTTATGTGAGTGAGTTTGAAAGTGTGACATTGTTATCGAAGTGATTTCCACAGTGTCAACCTTTCTACTTAGTGAGTCTCAGGGTGTAACATTGGTATGGAGTGTGTTCGACAGTGTGACATTTTATGTATGAAATTCCCAAGGTGTAAATTTGTTATGTGGGTGAGTTTCACAGTGTAACCTTGTAATTTTGCAAAATTCAGTATTGAAAATGTTATGTTAGTGAGTTCCTCAGTGCAACTTTTTTAGGTGAGTGTGTTCCACAGTGTGAGTGAGTCTCACCATTTGACCTTGTAATGTCAGTGAGTTTGAAAGTGTGACATTGTTATGGAAGTGAATTCCACAGTGTCAACCTGTCTAGTTAGTGGGCCTCAGAGTATAACATTGGTATAGAGTGAGTTTGACAGTGTGACATTGTTATGTGTGAGAGTCCCACCGTGTAAACTTGTTATGTGTCTGAGTTTCACAGTGTTACCTTTTAATTTCGCTAAATTCGATTTTGAAAATGTGATGTTAATGAGTTCCTCAGTGTAATCTTTTTAGGTGAGTAAGTCCCATGGTGTAAACTTGTTATGGGAGTAACTTACACAGTGTGACCGTATTATGTGAGTCCCAAAATTTGAACTTGTGTGAGTGATTCCCACCATGTAAACTGGTTATGTGCCTGAGTTTCACAGTGTAACCATGTAATTTTGCTAAATTCGAAATTGAAAAAGTTATATTAGTGAGTTCCTCAGTGCAACTTTTTTAGGTGAGTGAGTTCCACAGTGTAAACTTGTTATGTGAGTGAGTTCCACAGTGTAAACTTGTCATGTGAGAGATTTGCACAGTATAATTTTGGGTACTTAGGGAATCCCATATTGTAAACTTTATGTTAGTGAGTCCCACAGTGTAAATTTGTTACGTGAGTAATTTTCACAGTGTGACCTTATTATGTGCATCCCACAAATTCACATTATGTGAGAGATTCCCAGAGTGTAAACTTGTTATGTGAGTGAGTTTGAAAGTGTGACATTGTTATCGAAGTGATTTCCACAGTGTCAACCTTTCTACTTAGTGAGTCTCAGGGTGTAACATTGGTATGGAGTGCGTTCGACAGTGTGACATTTTATGTGTGAAATTCCCAAGGTGTAAATTTGTTATGTGGGTGAGTTTCACAGTGTAACCTTGTAATTTTGCAAAATTCAGTATTGAAAATGTTATGTTAGTGAGTTCCTCAGTGCAACTTTTTTAGGTGAGTGTGTTCCACAGTGTGAGTGAGTCTCACCATTTGACCTTGTAATGTCAGTGAGTTTGAAAGTGTGACATTGTTATGGAAGTGAATTCCACAGTGTCAACCTGTCTAGTTAGTGGGCCTCAGAGTATAACATTGGTATAGAGTGAGTTTGACAGTGTGACATTGTTATGTGTGAGAGTCCCACCGTGTAAACTTGTTATGTGTCTGAGTTTCACAGTGTTACCTTTTAATTTCGCTAAATTCGATTTTGAAAATGTGATGTTAATGAGTTCCTCAGTGTAATCTAGGTGAGTAAGTCCCATGGTGTAAACTTGTTATGGGAGTAACTTACACAGTGTGACCGTATTATGTGAGTCCCAAAATTTGAACTTGTTGTGTGAGTGATTCCCACCATGTAAACTGGTTATGTGCCTGAGTTTCACAGTGTAACCATGTAATTTTGCTAAATTCGAAATTGAAAAAGTTATATTAGTGAGTTCCTCAGTGCAACTTTTTTAGGTGAGTGAGTTCCACAGTGTAAACTTGTTATGTGAGTGAGTTCCACAGTGTAAACTTGTCATGTGAGAGATTTGCACAGTATAATTTTGGGTACTTAGGGAATCCCATATTGTAAACTTTATGTTAGTGAGTCCCACAGTGTAAATTTGTTACGTGAGTAATTTTCACAGTGTGACCTTATTATGTGCATCCCACAAATTCACATTATGTGAGAGATTCCCAGAGTGTAAACTTGTTATGTGGGTGAGTTTGAAAGTGTGACATTGTTATCGAAGTGATTTCCACAGTGTCAACCTTTCTACTTAGTGAGACTCAGGGTGTAACATTGGTATGGAGTGCGTTCGACAGTGTGACATTTTATGTGTGAATTTCCCAAGGTGTAAATTTGTTATGTGGGTGAGTTTCACAGTGTAACCTTGTAATTTTGCAAAATTCAGTATTGAAAATGTTATGTTAGTGAGTTCCTCAGTGCAACTTTTTTAGGTGAGTGTGTTCCACAGTGTGAGTGAGTCTCACCATTTGACCTTGTAATGTCAGTGAGTTTGAAAGTGTGACATTGTTATGGAAGTGAATTCCACAGTGTCAACCTGTCTAGTTAGTGGGCCTCAGAGTATAACATTGGTATAGAGTGAGTTTGACAGTGTGACATTGTTATGTGTGAGAGTCCCACCGTGTAAACTTGTTATGTGTCTGAGTTTCACAGTGTTACCTTTTAATTTCGCTAAATTCGATTTTGAAAATGTGATGTTAATGAGTTCCTCAGTGTAATCTTTTTAGGTGAGTAAGTCCCATGGTGTAAACTTGTTATGGGAGTAACTTACACAGTGTGACCGTATTATGTGAGTCCCAAAATTTGACCTTGTTGTGTGAGTGATTCCCACCATGTAAACTGGTTATGTGCCTGAGTTTCACAGTGTAACCATGTAATTTTGCTAAATTCAAAATTGAAAAAGTTATATTAGTGAGTTCCTCAGTGCAACTTTTTTAGGTGAGTGAGTTCCACAGTGTAAACTTGTTATGTGAGTGAGTTCCACAGTGTAAACTTGTCATGTGAGAGATTTGCACAGTATAATTTTGGGTACTTAGGGAATCCCATATTGTAAACTTTATGTTAGTGAGTAAATTTGTTCTGTGAGTAATTTACACAGTGTGACCTTATTATGTGCATCCCACAAATTCACCTTATTATGTGAGAGATTCCCAGAGTGTAAACTTGTTATGTGAGTGAGTTTGAAAGTGTGACATTGTTATCGAAGTGATTTCCATAGTGTCAACCTTTCTACTTAGTGAGTATCAGAGTGTAACATTGGTATGGAGTGTGTTCAACAGTGTTACATTGTTATATGTGAGATTCCCACCGTGTAAACTTGTTATGTGGGTGAGTTTCACAGTGTAACCTTGTAATTTCGCTAAATTCAGTATTGAAAATGTTATGTTAGTGAATTCCTCAGCATGACCTTTTTAGGTGAGTGAGTCCCACACTGTAAACTCACCGCTGTACCATTTCAAATCTGGCATCTGGCACGAATTCCATTCCACATCCGGTATATTGTCCAGAAGATCATTATAATCTGGCATCTCGCCACTGTTCCATTACACATCCAGCATCTGTCATGAAGTCCATTCCACATCCGGATTCTCACAGAAGGACCATTCCACCTCCGGCATCTGGCAGGTGGACCATTCCACATCTGGCATCTGGCAGGCAGACCATTCCACATTTGTGTGTTTGCAGGTGGACAATTCCAACTCCGGGATCTTGCAAGCATACATATCCACATCTGGCATCTGGCACAAATTATATTGTACATCCAGAGCCTCACATGAGGAACATTCCACCTTCGTCATCTGGCAGATGTACCATTCCACATGCGGAATGTGTCAGAGGAACATTCCACATCCAGCATCTTCCAGGTGGACAATTCCACATCCATTATCTGTTAGGCTGAGCAGTCCAATTCCAGCAAATGGCAGGAAGATGATACCAGATTCAGCATCTTACAGGCAGACCATTCCACATCCAGCATCTGGCAGGTAGTCAATTCTAAATGCGGCATCTCGCTGGCAGACCAGTCCACATCTGGCATCTATCAGGCAGACTAGTCAATATCTGGGATCAAGTGGGTGGACAATGCCACATCTGGCATCAGGCAGTCCGACCACTCCACATGCTGCATCTGGGGAAAAAAAACATTCTATATCTGGCATCTGGCAGCAAACCATTCCCCATCCTGCAACTGGCAGGTGGTCTATTACACACCAGCATCAGCCAGGCAGACTATGCCATATCCAGCATCTGGCAGAGAACCATTCCACATCCTGAAACTGACAAGCATACCATTTCACATCTGGCATCTGGCACGAATTTCATTCCACATCCGGCATCCGTCCAGAAGATCATTCTACATCCGGCATCTCGCCGCTGTACCATTACACGTCCGGCATCTGGTACAAAGTCCATTCCACATCCGGATTCTCACAGAAGGACCATTCCACCTCCGGCATCTGGCAGGTGGAACATTCCACATCTGCCGTCTCGCAGGTGGACAATTATACCTCCGACATCTTGCAGGTGCACAATTCCACATCTAGCATTTGGCACGAATTATATTGTAAATCCACATTCTCACATGAGGACCATCTGGCAGATGTACCATTCCAAATCCGGAATGTGTCAGAGGAACATTCCACATCCAGCATCTTCCAGATGGACAATTCCACATCTGGCATCTGTTAGGCAGAGCAGTCCATGTCCAGCAAATGGCAGGAAGATGATACCAGATTCAGCATCTTACTGGCAAACCATTCCACATCCAGCATGTGGCAGGTAGTCAATTCTAAATCCGGCATCTCACTGGCAGACCAGTCCAAATCTGGCATCTGGCAGGCCAAACACTCCACATTCAGTATCTGGCAGGAGTACCATTCCACATCTGGCATTTGGCAGCAAACAAATCCACATCCGGCGATGGACAGTATAAACTTGTTATGTGGGTGAGTTTCACAGTGTTACCTTGAAATTTTGCTAAATTCGATATTGAACATGTTATGTTAGTGAGTTCCTCAATGAAACATGTTCTGGTGTGTGTGTTCCACAGTGTAACCGTGTTATTTTGGAGAGTTCCACAGTATAATTTTGGGTATTTAGGGCATCCCATATTGTAAACTTTGTGTTAGTGAGTCCCACAGTGTAAATTTGTTACGTGAGTAATTTTCACAGTGTGACCTTATTATGTTAGTCCCACAAGTTGTCCTTATTATGTGAGAAATTCCCACAGAGTAAACTTGTAATGTCAGTGAGTTTGAAAGTGTGACATTGTTATAGAAGTGATTTCCACAGTGTCAACCTTTCTACTTAGTGAGTCTCAGGGTGTAACATTGGTATGGAGTGCGTTCGACAGTGTGACATTTTATGTGTGAAATTCCCAAGGTGTAAATTTGTTATATGGGTGAGTTTCACAGTGTAACCTTGTAATTTTGCAAAATTCAGTATTGAAAATGTTATGTTAGTGAGTTCCTCAGTGCAACTTTTTTAGGTGAGTGTGTTCCACAGTGTGAGTGAGTCTCACCATTTGACCTTGTAATGTCAGTGAGTTTGAAAGTGTGACATTGTTATGGAAGTGTATTCCACAGTGTCAACCTGTCTAGTTAGTGGGCCTCAGAGTATAACATTGGTATAGAGTGAGTTTGACAGTGTGACATTGTTATGTGTGAGAGTCCCACCGTGTAAACTTGTTATGTGTCTGAGTTTCACAGTGTTACCTTTTAATTTCGCTAAATTCGATTTTGAAAATGTGATGTTAATGAGTTCCTCAGTGTAATCTTTTTAGGTGAGTAAGTCCCATGGTGTAAACTTGTTATGGGAGTAACTTACACAGTGTGACCGTATTATGTGAGTCCCAAAATTTGAACTTGTTGAGTGAGTGATTCCCACCATGTAAACTGGTTATGTGCCTGAGTTTCACAGTGTAACCATGTAATTTTGCTAAATTCGAAATTGAAAAAGTTATATTAGTGAGTTCCTCAGTGCAACTTTTTTAGGTGAGTGAGTTCCACAGTGTAAACTTGTTATGTGAGTGAGTTCCACAGTGTAAACTTGTCATGTGAGAGATTTGCACAGTATAATTTTGGGTACTTAGGGAATCCCATATTGTAAACTTTATGTTAGTGAGTAAATTTGTTCTGTGAGTAATTTACACAGTGTGACCTTATTATGTGCATCCCACAAATTCACCTTATTATGAGAGATTCCCAGAGTGTAAACTTGTTATGTGAGTGAGTTTGAAAGTGTGACATTGTTATCGAAGTGATTTCCATAGTGTCAACCTTTCTACTTAGTGAGTATCAGAGTGTAACATTGGTCTGGAGTGTGTTCGACAATGTTACATTGTTATATGTGAGATTCCCACCGTGTAAACTTGTTATGTGGGTGAGTTTCACAGTGTAACCTTGTAATTTCGCTAAATTCAGTATTGAAAATGTTATTTTAGTGAATTCCTCAGCATGACCTTTTTAGGTGAGTGAGTCCCACACTGTAAACTCACCACTGTACCATTTCAAATCTGGCATCTGGCACGAATTCCATTCCACATCCGGTATATTGTCCAGAAGATCATTATAATCTGGCATCTCGCCGCTGTTCCATTACACATCCAGCATCTGTCATGAAGTCCATTCCACATCCGGATTCTCACAGAAGGACCATTCCACATCTGGCATCTGGCAGGCAGACCATTCCACATTTGTGTGTTTGCAGGTGGACAATTCCAACTCCGGGATCTTGCAAGCATACATATCCACATCTGGCATCTGGCACAAATTATATTGTACATCCAGAGCCTCACATGAGGAACATTCCACCTTCGTCATCTGGCAGATGTACCATTCCACATGCGGAATGTGTCAGAGGAACATTCCACATCCAGCATCTTCCAGGTGGACAATTTCACATCCATTATCTGTTAGGCTGAGCAGTCCAATTCCAGCAAATGGCAGGAAGATGATACCAGATTCAGCATCTTACAGGCAGACCATTCCACATCCAGCATCTGGCAGATAGTCAATTCTAAATGCGGCATCTCGCTGGCAGACCAGTCCACATCTGGCATCTATCAGGCAGACTAGTCAATATCTGGGATCAAGTGGGTGGACAATGCCACATCTGGCATCAGGCAGTCCGACCACTCCACATGCTGCATCTGGGAAAAAAAAAACATTCTATATCTGGCATCTGGCAGCAAACCATTCCCCATCCTGCAACTGGCAGGTGGTCTATTCCACACCAGCATCAGCCAGGCAGACTATGCCATATCCAGCATCTGGCAGAGGACCATTCCACATCCTGAAACTGACAAGCATACCATTTCACATCTGGCATCTGGCACGAATTTCATTCCACATCCGGCATCCGGCCAGAAGATCATTCTACATCCGGCATCTCGCCGCTGTACCATTACACGTCCGGCATCTGGTACAAAGTCCATTCCACATCCGGATTCTCACAGAAGGACCATTCCACCTCCGGCATCTGGCAGGTGGAACATTCCACATCTGCCGTCTCGCAGGTGGACAATTATACCTCCGACATCTTGCAGGTGCACAATTCCACATCTAGCATTTGGCACGAATTATATTGTAAATCCACATTCTCACATGAGGACCATCTGGCAGATGTACCATTCCAAATCCGGAATGTGTCAGAGGAACATTCCACATCCAGCATCTTCCAGATGGACAATTCCACATCTGGCATCTGTTAGGCAGAGCAGTCCATGTCCAGCAAATGGCAGGAAGATGATACCAGATTCAGCATCTTACTGGCAGACCATTCCACATCTAGCATGTGGCAGGTAGTCAATTCTAAATCCGGCATCTCACTGGCAGACCAGTCCAAATCTGGCATCTGGCAGGCCAAACACTCCACATTCAGTATCTGGCAGGAGTACCATTCCACATCTGGCATTTGGCAGCAAACAAATCCACATCCGGCGATGGACAGTATAAACTTGTTATGTGGGTGAGTTTCACAGTGTTACCTTGTAATTTTGCTAAATTCGATATTGAACATGTTATGTTTGTGAGTTCCTCAATGAAACATGTTTAGGTGAGTGTGTTCCACAGTGTAACCGTGTTATTTTGGAGAGTTCCACAGTATAATTTTGGGTACTTAGGGCATCCCATATTGTAAACTTTATGTTAGTGAGTCCCACAGTGTAAATTTGTTACGTGAGTAATTTTCACAGTGTGACCTTATTATGTGCATCCCACAAATTCACATTATGTGAGAGATTCCCAGAGTGTAAACTTGTTATGTGAGTGAGTTTGAAAGTGTGACATTGTTATCGAAGTGATTTCCACAGTGTCAACCTTTCTACTTAGTGAGTCTCAGGGTGTAACATTGGTATGGAGTGTGTTCGACAGTGTGACATTTTATGTATGAAATTCCTAAGGTGTAAATTTGTTATGTGGGTGAGTTTCACAGTGTAACCTTGTAATTTTGCAAAATTCAGTATTGAAAATGTTATGTTAGTGAGTTCCTCAGTGCAACTTTTTTAGGTGAGTGTGTTCCACAGTGTGAGTGAGTCTCACCATTTGACCTTGTAATGTCAGTGAGTTTGAAAGTGTGACATTGTTATGGAAGTGAATTCCACAGTGTCAACCTGTCTAGTTAGTGGGCCTCAGAGTATAACATTGGTATAGAGTGAGTTTGACAGTGTGACATTGTTATGTGTGAGAGTCCCACCGTGTAAACTTGTTATGTGTCTGAGTTTCACAGTGTTACCTTTTAATTTCGCTAAATTCGATTTTGAAAATGTGATGTTAATGAGTTCCTCAGTGTAATCTTTTTAGGTGAGTAAGTCCCATGGTGTAAACTTGTTATGGGAGTAACTTACACAGTGTGACCGTATTATGTGAGTCCCAAAATTTGAACTTGTGTGAGTGATTCCCACCATGTAAACTGGTTATGTGCCTGAGTTTCACAGTGTAAACATGTAATTTTGCTAAATTCGAAATTGAAAAAGTTATATTAGTGAGTTCCTCAGTGCAACTTTTTTAGGTGAGTGAGTTCCACAGTGTAAACTTGTTATGTGAGTGAGTTCCACAGTGTAAACTTGTCATGTGAGAGATTTGCACAGTATAATTTTGGGTACTTAGGGAATCCCATATTGTAAACTTTATGTTAGTGAGTCCCACAGTGTAAATTTGTTACGTGAGTAATTTTCACAGTGTGACCTTATTATGTGCATCCCACAAATTCACATTATGTGAGAGATTCCCAGAGTGTAAACTTGTTATGTGAGTGAGTTTGAAAGTGTGACATTGTTATCGAAGTGATTTCCACAGTGTCAACCTTTCTACTTAGTGAGTCTCAGGGTGTAACATTGGTATGGAGTGCGTTCGACAGTGTGACATTTTATGTGTGAAATTCCCAAGGTGTAAATTTGTTATGTGGGTGAGTTTCACAGTGTTACCTTGTAATTTTGCAAAATTCAGTATTGAAAATGTTATGTTAGTGAGTTCCTCAGTGCAACTTTTTTAGGTGAGTGTGTTCCACAGTGTGAGTGAGTCTCACCATTTGACCTTGTAATGTCAGTGAGTTTGAAAGTGTGACATTGTTATGGAAGTGAATTCCACAGTGTCAACCTGTCTAGTTAGTGGGCCTCAGAGTATAACATTGGTATAGAGTGAGTTTGACAGTGTGACATTGTTATGTGTGAGAGTCCCACCGTGTAAACTTGTTATGTGTCTGAGTTTCACAGTGTTACCTTTTAATTTCGCTAAATTCGATTTTGAAAATGTGATGTTAATGAGTTCCTCAGTGTAATCTAGGTGAGTAAGTCCCATGGTGTAAACTTGTTATGGGAGTAACTTACACAGTGTGACCGTATTATGTGAGTCCCAAAATTTGAACTTGTTGTGTGAGTGATTCCCACCATGTAAACTGGTTATGTGCCTGAGTTTCACAGTGTAACCATGTAATTTTGCTAAATTCAAAATTGAAAAAGTTATATTAGTGAGTTCCTCAGTGCAACTTTTTTAGGTGAGTGAGTTCCACAGTGTAAACTTGTTATGTGAGTGAGTTCCACAGTGTAAACTTGTCATGTGAGAGATTTGCACAGTATAATTTTGGGTACTTAGGGAATCCCATATTGTAAACTTTATGTTAGTGAGTAAATTTGTTCTGTGAGTAATTTACACAGTGTGACCTTATTATGTGCATCACACAAATTCACCTTATTATGTGAGAGATTCCCAGAGTGTAAACTTGTTATGTGAGTGAGTTTGAAAGTGTGACATTGTTATCGAAGTGATTTCCATAGTGTCAACCTTTCTACTTAGTGAGTATCAGAGTGTAACATTGGTCTGGAGTGTGTTCGACAATGTTACATTGTTATATGTGAGATTCCCACCGTGTAAACTTGTTATGTGGGTGAGTTTCACAGTGTAACCTTGTAATTTCGCTAAATTCAGTATTGAAAATGTTATTTTAGTGAATTCCTCAGCATGACCTTTTTAGGTGAGTGAGTCCCACACTGTAAACTCACCACTGTACCATTTCAAATCTGGCATCTGGCACGAATTCCATTCCACATCCGGTATATTGTCCAGAAGATCATTATAATCTGGCATCTCGCCGCTGTTCCATTACACATCCAGCATCTGTCATGAAGTCCATTCCACATCCGGATTCTCACAGAAGGACCATTCCACATCTGGCATCTGGCAGGCAGACCATTCCACATTTGTGTGTTTGCAGGTGGACAATTCCAACTCCGGGATCTTGCAAGCATACATATCCACATCTGGCATCTGGCACAAATTATATTGTACATCCAGAGCCTCACATGAGGAACATTCCACCTTCGTCATCTGGCAGATGTACCATTCCACATGCGGAATGTGTCAGAGGAACATTCCACATCCAGCATCTTCCAGGTGGACAATTTCACATCCATTATCTGTTAGGCTGAGCAGTCCAATTCCAGCAAATGGCAGGAAGATGATACCAGATTCAGCATCTTACAGGCAGACCATTCCACATCCAGCATCTGGCAGATAGTCAATTCTAAATGCGGCATCTCGCTGGCAGACCAGTCCACATCTGGCATCTATCAGGCAGACTAGTCAATATCTGGGATCAAGTGGGTGGACAATGCCACATCTGGCATCAGGCAGTCCGACCACTCCACATGCTGCATCTGGGAAAAAAAAAACATTCTATATCTGGCATCTGGCAGCAAACCATTCCCCATCCTGCAACTGGCAGGTGGTCTATTCCACACCAGCATCAGCCAGGCAGACTATGCCATATCCAGCATCTGGCAGAGGACCATTCCACATCCTGAAACTGACAAGCATACCATTTCACATCTGGCATCTGGCACGAATTTCATTCCACATCCGGCATCCGGCCAGAAGATCATTCTACATCCGGCATCTCGCCGCTGTACCATTACACGTCCGGCATCTGGTACAAAGTCCATTCCACATCCGGATTCTCACAGAAGGACCATTCCACCTCCGGCATCTGGCAGGTGGAACATTCCACATCTGCCGTCTCGCAGGTGGACAATTATACCTCCGACATCTTGCAGGTGCACAATTCCACATCTAGCATTTGGCACGAATTATATTGTAAATCCACATTCTCACATGAGGACCATCTGGCAGATGTACCATTCCAAATCCGGAATGTGTCAGAGGAACATTCCACATCCAGCATCTTCCAGATGGACAATTCCACATCTGGCATCTGTTAGGCAGAGCAGTCCATGTCCAGCAAATGGCAGGAAGATGATACCAGATTCAGCATCTTACTGGCAGACCATTCCACATCTAGCATGTGGCAGGTAGTCAATTCTAAATCCGGCATCTCACTGGCAGACCAGTCCAAATCTGGCATCTGGCAGGCCAAACACTCCACATTCAGTATCTGGCAGGAGTACCATTCCACATCTGGCATTTGGCAGCAAACAAATCCACATCCGGCGATGGACAGTATAAACTTGTTATGTGGGTGAGTTTCACAGTGTTACCTTGTAATTTTGCTAAATTCGATATTGAACATGTTATGTTTGTGAGTTCCTCAATGAAACATGTTTAGGTGAGTGTGTTCCACAGTGTAACCGTGTTATTTTGGAGAGTTCCACAGTATAATTTTGGGTACTTAGGGCATCCCATATTGTAAACTTTATGTTAGTGAGTCCCACAGTGTAAATTTGTTACGTGAGTAATTTTCACAGTGTGACCTTATTATGTGCATCCCACAAATTCACATTATGTGAGAGATTCCCAGAGTGTAAACTTGTTATGTGAGTGAGTTTGAAAGTGTGACATTGTTATCGAAGTGATTTCCACAGTGTCAACCTTTCTACTTAGTGAGTCTCAGGGTGTAACATTGGTATGGAGTGTGTTCGACAGTGTGACATTTTATGTATGAAATTCCTAAGGTGTAAATTTGTTATGTGGGTGAGTTTCACAGTGTAACCTTGTAATTTTGCAAAATTCAGTATTGAAAATGTTATGTTAGTGAGTTCCTCAGTGCAACTTTTTTAGGTGAGTGTGTTCCACAGTGTGAGTGAGTCTCACCATTTGACCTTGTAATGTCAGTGAGTTTGAAAGTGTGACATTGTTATGGAAGTGAATTCCACAGTGTCAACCTGTCTAGTTAGTGGGCCTCAGAGTATAACATTGGTATAGAGTGAGTTTGACAGTGTGACATTGTTATGTGTGAGAGTCCCACCGTGTAAACTTGTTATGTGTCTGAGTTTCACAGTGTTACCTTTTAATTTCGCTAAATTCGATTTTGAAAATGTGATGTTAATGAGTTCCTCAGTGTAATCTTTTTAGGTGAGTAAGTCCCATGGTGTAAACTTGTTATGGGAGTAACTTACACAGTGTGACCGTATTATGTGAGTCCCAAAATTTGAACTTGTGTGAGTGATTCCCACCATGTAAACTGGTTATGTGCCTGAGTTTCACAGTGTAAACATGTAATTTTGCTAAATTCGAAATTGAAAAAGTTATATTAGTGAGTTCCTCAGTGCAACTTTTTTAGGTGAGTGAGTTCCACAGTGTAAACTTGTTATGTGAGTGAGTTCCACAGTGTAAACTTGTCATGTGAGAGATTTGCACAGTATAATTTTGGGTACTTAGGGAATCCCATATTGTAAACTTTATGTTAGTGAGTCCCACAGTGTAAATTTGTTACGTGAGTAATTTTCACAGTGTGACCTTATTATGTGCATCCCACAAATTCACATTATGTGAGAGATTCCCAGAGTGTAAACTTGTTATGTGAGTGAGTTTGAAAGTGTGACATTGTTATCGAAGTGATTTCCACAGTGTCAACCTTTCTACTTAGTGAGTCTCAGGGTGTAACATTGGTATGGAGTGCGTTCGACAGTGTGACATTTTATGTGTGAAATTCCCAAGGTGTAAATTTGTTATGTGGGTGAGTTTCACAGTGTTACCTTGTAATTTTGCAAAATTCAGTATTGAAAATGTTATGTTAGTGAGTTCCTCAGTGCAACTTTTTTAGGTGAGTGTGTTCCACAGTGTGAGTGAGTCTCACCATTTGACCTTGTAATGTCAGTGAGTTTGAAAGTGTGACATTGTTATGGAAGTGAATTCCACAGTGTCAACCTGTCTAGTTAGTGGGCCTCAGAGTATAACATTGGTATAGAGTGAGTTTGACAGTGTGACATTGTTATGTGTGAGAGTCCCACCGTGTAAACTTGTTATGTGTCTGAGTTTCACAGTGTTACCTTTTAATTTCGCTAAATTCGATTTTGAAAATGTGATGTTAATGAGTTCCTCAGTGTAATCTAGGTGAGTAAGTCCCATGGTGTAAACTTGTTATGGGAGTAACTTACACAGTGTGACCGTATTATGTGAGTCCCAAAATTTGAACTTGTTGTGTGAGTGATTCCCACCATGTAAACTGGTTATGTGCCTGAGTTTCACAGTGTAACCATGTAATTTTGCTAAATTCAAAATTGAAAAAGTTATATTAGTGAGTTCCTCAGTGCAACTTTTTTAGGTGAGTGAGTTCCACAGTGTAAACTTGTTATGTGAGTGAGTTCCACAGTGTAAACTTGTCATGTGAGAGATTTGCACAGTATAATTTTGGGTACTTAGGGAATCCCATATTGTAAACTTTATGTTAGTGAGTAAATTTGTTCTGTGAGTAATTTACACAGTGTGACCTTATTATGTGCATCACACAAATTCACCTTATTATGTGAGAGATTCCCAGAGTGTAAACTTGTTATGTGAGTGAGTTTGAAAGTGTGACATTGTTATCGAAGTGATTTCCATAGTGTCAACCTTTCTACTTAGTGAGTATCAGAGTGTAACATTGGTATGGAGTGTGTTCAACAGTGTTACATTGTTATATGTGAGATTCCCACCGTGTAAACTTGTTATGTGGGTGAGTTTCACAGTGTAACCTTGTAATTTCGCTAAATTCAGTATTGAAAATGTTATGTTAGTGAATTCCTCAGCATGACCTTTTTAGGTGAGTGAGTCCCACACTGTAAACTCACCGCTGTACCATTTCAAATCTGGCATCTGGCACGAATTCCATTCCACATCCGGTATATTGTCCAGAAGATCATTATAATCTGGCATCTCGCCGCTGTTCCATTACACATCCAGCATCTGTCATGAAGTCCATTCCACATCCGGATTCTCACAGAAGGACTATTCCACCTCCGGCATCTGGCAGGTGGACCATTCCACATCTGGCATCTGGCAGGCAGACCATTCCACATTTGTGTGTTTGCAGGTGGACAATTCCAACTCCGGGATCTTGCAAGCATACATATCCACATCTGGCATCTGGCACAAATTATATTGTACATCCAGAGCCTCACATGAGGAACATGCCACCTTCGTCATCTGGCAGATGTACCATTCCACATGCGGAATGTGTCAGAGGAACATTCCACATCCAGCATCTTCCAGGTGGACAATTCCACATCCATTATCTGTTAGGCTGAGCAGTCCAATTCCAGCAAATGGCAGGAAGATGATACCAGATTCAGCATCTTACAGGCAGACCATTCCACATCCAGCATCTGGCAGGTAGTCAATTCTAAATGCGGCATCTCGCTGGCAGACCAGTTCACATCTGGCATCTATCAGGCAGACTAGTCAATATCTGGGATCAAGTGGGTGGACAATGCCACATCTGGCATCAGGCAGTCCGACCACTCCACATGCTGCATCTGGGAAAAAAAAACATTCTATATCTGGCATCCGGCAGCAAACCATTCCCCATCCTGCAACTGGCAGGTGGTCTATTCCACACCAGCATCAGCCAGGCAGACTATGCCATATCCAGCATCTGGCAGAGGACCATTCCACATCCTGAAACTGACAAGCATACCATTTCACATCTGGCATCTGGCACGAATTTCATTCCACATCCGGCATCCGTCCAGAAGATCATTCTACATCCGGCATCTCGCCGCTGTACCATTACACGTCCGGCATCTGGTACAAAGTCCATTCCACATCCGGATTCTCACAGAAGGACCATTCCACCTCCGGCATCTGGCAGGTGGAACATTCCACATCTGCCGTCTCGCAGGTGGACAATTATACCTCCGACATCTTGCAGGTGCACAATTCCACATCTAGCATTTGGCACGAATTATATTGTAAATCCACATTCTCACATGAGGACCATCTGGCAGATGTACCATTCCAAATCCGGAATGTGTCAGAGGAACATTCCACATCCAGAATCTTCCTGATGGACAATTCCACATCTGGCATCTGTTAGGCAGAGCAGTCCATGTCCAGCAAATGGCAGGAAGATGATACCAGATTCAGCATCTTACTGGCAGACCATTCCACATCTAGCATGTGGCAGGTAGTCAATTCTAAATCCGGCATCTCACTGGCAGACCAGTCCAAATCTGGCATCTGGCAGGCCAAACACTCCACATTCAGTATCTGGCAGGAGTACCATTCCACATCTGGCATTTGGCAGCAAACAAATCCACATCCGGCGATGGACAGTATAAACTTGTTATGTGGGTGAGTTTCACAGTGTTACCTTGTAATTTTGCTAAATTCGATATTGAACATGTTATGTTAGTGAGTTCCTCAATGAAACATGTTCTGGTGTGTGTGTTCCACAGTGTAACCGTGTTATTTTGGAGAGTTCCACAGTATAATTTTGGGTATTTAGGGCATCCCATATTGTAAACTTTGTGTTAGTGAGTCCCACAGTGTAAATTTGTTACGTGAGTAATTTTCACAGTGTGACCTTATTATGTTAGTCCCACAAGTTGTCCTTATTATGTGAGAAATTCCCACAGAGTAAACTTGTAATGTCAGTGAGTTTGAAAGTGTGACATTGTTATAGAAGTGATTTCCACAGTGTCAACCTTTCTACTTAGTGAGTCTCAGGGTGTAACATTGGTATGGAGTGCGTTCGACAGTGTGACATTTTATGTGTGAAATTCCCAAGGTGTAAATTTGTTATGTGGGTGAGTTTCACAGTGTAACCTTGTAATTTTGCAAAATTCAGTATTGAAAATGTTATGTTAGTGAGTTCCTCAGTGCAACTTTTTTAGGTGAGTGTGTTCCACAGTGTGAGTGAGTCTCACCATTTGACCTTGTAATGTCAGTGAGTTTGAAAGTGTGACATTGTTATGGAAGTGAATTCCACAGTGTCAACCTGTCTAGTTAGTGGGCCTCAGAGTATAACATTGGTATAGAGTGAGTTTGACAGTGTGACATTGTTATGTGTGAGAGTCCCACCGTGTAAACTTGTTATGTGTCTGAGTTTCACAGTGTTACCTTTTAATTTCGCTAAA
Source organism: Narcine bancroftii (assembly GCF_036971445.1). Classification (NCBI taxonomy): domain Eukaryota; kingdom Metazoa; phylum Chordata; class Chondrichthyes; order Torpediniformes; family Narcinidae; genus Narcine; species Narcine bancroftii. Next base: position 1,408,172 of record NW_027211899.1, read on the forward strand.
TTCGATTTTGAAAATGTGATGTTAATGAGTTCCTCAGTGTAATCTTTTTAGGTGAGTAAGTCCCATGGTGTAAACTTGTTATGGGAGTAACTTACACAGTGTGACCGTATTATGTGAGTCCCAAAATTTGAACTTGTTGTGTGAGTGATTCCCACCATGTAAACTGGTTATGTGCCTGAGTTTCACAGTGTAACCATGTAATTTTGCTAAATTCGAAATTGAAAAAGTTATATTAGTGAGTTCCTCAGTGCAACTTTTTTAGGTGAGTGAGTTCCACAGTGTAAACTTGTTATGTGAGTGAGTTCCACAGTGTAAACTTGTCATGTGAGAGATTTGCACAGTATAATTTTGGGTACTTAGGGAATCCCATATTGTAAACTTTATGTTAGTGAGTAAATTTGTTCTGTGAGTAATTTACACAGTGTGACCTTATTATGTGCATCCCACAAATTCACCTTATTATGTGAGAGATTCCCAGAGTGTAAACTTGTTATGTGAGTGAGTTTGAAAGTGTGACATTGTTATCGAAGTGATTTCCATAGTGTCAACCTTTCTACTTAGTGAGTATCAGAGTGTAACATTGGTATGGAGTGTGTTCAACAGTGTTACATTGTTATATGTGAGATTCCCACCGTGTAAACTTGTTATGTGGGTGAGTTTCACAGTGTAACCTTGTAATTTCGCTAAATTCAGTATTGAAAATGTTATGTTAGTGAATTCCTCAGCATGACCTTTTTAGGTGAGTGAGTCCCACATCCGGTATATTGTCCAGAAGATCATTATAATCTGGCATCTCGCCGCTGTTCCATTACACATCCAGCATCTGTCATGAAGTCCATTCCACATCCGGATTCTCACAGAAGGACCATTCCACCTCCGGCATCTGGCAGGTGGACCATTCCACATCTGGCATCTGGCAGGCAGACCATTCCACATTTGTTTGTTTGCAGGTGGACAATTCCAACTCCGTGATCTTGCAAGCATACATATCCACATCTGGCATCTGGCACAAATTATATTGTACATCCAGAGCCTCACATGAGGAACATGCCACCTTCGTCATCTGGCAGATGTACCATTCCACATGCGGAATGTGTCAGAGGAACATTCCACATCCAGCATCTTCCAGGTGGACAATTCCACATCCATTATCTGTTAGGCTGAGCAGTCCTATTCCAGCAAATGGCAGGAAGATGATACCAGATTCAGCATCTTACAGGCAGACCATTCCACATCCAGCATCTGGCAGGTAGTCAATTCTAAATGCGGCATCTCGCTGGCAGACAAGTCCACATCTGGCATCTATCAGGCAGACTAGTCAATATCTGGGATCAAGTGGGTGGACAATGCCACATCTGGCATCAGGCAGTCCGACCACTCCACATGCTGCATCTGGGAAAAAAAAAACATTCTATATCTGGCATCTGGCAGCAAACCATTCCCCATCCTGCAACTGGCAGGTGGTCTATTCCACACCAGCATCAGCCAGGCAGACTATGCCATATCCAGCATCTGGCAGAGGACCATTCCACATCCTGAAACTGACAAGCATACCATTTCACATCTGGCATCTGGCACGAATTTCATTCCACATCCGGCATCCTTCCAGAAGATCATTCTACATCCGGCATCTCGCCGCTGTACCATTACACGTCCGGCATCTGGTACAAAGTCCATTCCACATCCGGATTCTCACAGAAGGACCATTCCACCTCCTGCATCTGGCAGGTGGAACATTCCACATCTGCCGTCTCGCAGGTGGACAATTATACCTCCGACATCTTGCAGGTGCACAATTCCACATCTAGCATTTGGCACGAATTATATTGTAAATCCACATTCTCACATGAGGACCATCTGGCAGATGTACCATTCCAAATCCGGAATGTGTCAGAGGAACATTCCACATCCAGAATCTTCCTGATGGACAATTCCACATCTGGCATCTGTTAGGCAGAGCAGTCCATGTCCAGCAAATGGCAGGAAGATGATACCAGATTCAGCATCTTACTGGCAGACCATTCCACATCTAGCATGTGGCAGGTAGTCAATTCTAAATCCGGCATCTCACTGGCAGACCAGTCCAAATCTGGCATCTGGCAGGCCAAACACTCCACATTCAGTATCTGGCAGGAGTACCATTCCACATCTGGCATTTGGCAGCAAACAAATCCACATCCGGCGATGGACAGTATAAACTTGTTATGTGGGTGAGTTTCACAGTGTTACCTTGTAATTTTGCTAAATTCGATATTGAACATGTTATGTTAGTGAGTTCCTCAATGAAACATGTTTAGGTGAGTGTGTTCCACAGTGTAACCGTGTTATTTTGGAGAGTTCCACAGTATAATTTTGGGTACTTAGGGCATCCCATATTGTAAACTTTATGTTAGTGAGTCCCACAGTGTAAATTTGTTCTGTGTGTAATTTACAAAGTGTGACCTTATTATGTGCATCCCACAAATTCACATTATGTGAGAGATTCCCAGAGTGTAAACTTGTTATGTGAGTGAGTTTGAAAGTGTGACATTGTTATCGAAGTGATTTCCATAGTGTCAACCCTTCTACTTAGTAAGTATCAGGGTGTAACATTGGTATGGAGTGTGTTCGACAGTGTTACATTGTTATATGTGAGATTCCCACCGTGTAAGCTTGTTATGTGGGTGAATTTCACAGTGTTACCTTGTATTTCGCTAAATTCGACATTGAAAATGTTACGTTAGTGAATTCCTCAGGGCAACCTTTTTAGGTGAGTGAGTCGCACACTGTAAACTCGCCGCTGTACCATTTCACATCTGGCATCTAGCACGAATTCCATTCCACATCCGGTATCTGTCCAGAAGATCATTCTACTCTGGCATCTCGCCGCTGTACCATTACACATCCAGCAACTGTCATGAAGTCCATTCCACATCCGGATTCACACAGAAGGACCATTCCACCTCCGGCATCTGGCAGGTGGACCATTCCATATCTGGCATCTGGCAGGTGGACCATTCCACATCTGGTATCTGGCAGGCAGACCATTCCACATCTGGCATTTGGCAGCAAACAAATCCACATCCGGCGATGGACAGTATAAACTTGTTATGTGGGTGTGTTTCACAGTGTTACCTTGTAATTTTGCTAAATTCGATATTGAACATGTTATGTTAGTGAGTTCCTCAATGAAACATGTTTAGGTGAGTGTGTTCCACAGTGTAACCGTGTTATTTTGGAGAGTTCCACAGTATAATTTTGGGTACTTAGGGCATCCCATATTGTAAACTTTATGTTAGTGAGTCCCACAGTGTAAATTTGTTACGTGAGTAATTTTCACAGTGTGACCTTATTATGTTAGTCCCACAAGTTGTCCTTATTATGTGAGAAATTCCCACAGAGTAAACTTGTAATGTCAGTGAGTTTGAAAGTGTGACATTGTTATAGAAGTGATTTCCACAGTGTCAACCTTTCTACTTAGTGAGTCTCAGGGTGTAACATTGGTATGGAGTGCGTTCGACAGTGTGACATTTTATGTGTGAAATTCCCAAGGTGTAAATTTGTTATGTGGGTGAGTTTCACAGTGTAACCTTGTAATTTTGCAAAATTCAGTATTGAAAATGTTATGTTAGTGAGTTCCTCAGTGCAACTTTTTTAGGTGAGTGTGTTCCACAGTGTGAGTGAGTCTCACCATTTGACCTTGTAATGTCAGTGAGTTTGAATGTGTGACATTGTTATGGAAGTGAATTCCACAGTGTCAACCTGTCTCGTTAGTGGGCTTCAGAGTATAACATTGGTATAGAGTGAGTTTGACAGTGTGACATTGTTATGTGTGAGAGTCCCACCGTGTAAACTTGTTATGTGTCTGAGTTTCACAGTGTTACCTTTTAATTTCGCTAAATTCGATTTTGAAAATGTGATGTTAATGAGTTCCTCAGTGTAATCTTTTTAGGTGAGTAAGTCCCATGGTGTAAACTTGTTATGGGAGTAACTTACACAGTGTGACCGTATTATGTGAGTCCCAAAATTTGAACTTGTGTGAGTGATTCCCACCATGTAAACTGGTTATGTGCCTGAGTTTCACAGTGTAACCATGTAATTTTGCTAAATTCGAAATTGAAAAAGTTATATTAGTGAGTTCCTCAGTGCAACTTTTTTAGGTGAGTGAGTTCCACAGTGTAAACTTGTTATGTGAGTGAGTTCCACAGTGTAAACTTGTCATGTGAGAGATTTCCACAGTATAATTTTGGGTACTTAGGGAATCCCATATTGTAAACTTTATGTTAGTGAGTAAATTTGTTCTGTGAGTAATTTACACAGTGTGACCTTATTATGTGCATCCCACAAATTCACCTTATTATGTGAGAGATTCCCAGAGTGTAAACTTGTTATGTGAGTGAGTTTGAAAGTGTGACATTGTTATCGAAGTGATTTCCATAGTGTCAACCTTTCTACTTAGTGAGTATCAGAGTGTAACATTGGTATGGAGTGTGTTCGACAGTGTTACATTGTTATATGTGAGATTCCCACCGTGTAAACTTGTTATGTGGGTGAGTTTCACAGTGTAACCTTGTAATTTCGCTAAATTCAGTATTGAAAATGTTATGTTAGTGAATTCCTCAGCATGACCTTTTTAGGTGAGTGAGTCCCACACTGTAAACTCACCGCTGTACCATTTCAAATCTGGCATCTGGCACGAATTCCATTCCACATCCGGTATATTTTCCAGAAGATCATTATAATCTGGCATCTCGCCGCTGTTCCATTACACATCCAGCATCTGTCATGAAGTCCATTCCACATCCGGATTCTCACAGAAGGACCATTCCACCTCCGGCATCTGGCAGGTGGACCATTCCACATCTGGCATCTGGCAGGCAGACCATTCCACATTTGTGTGTTTGCAGGTGGACAATTCCAACTCCGGGATCTTGCAAGCATACATATCCACATCTGGCATCTGGCACAAATTATATTGTACATCCAGAGCCTCACATGAGGAACATTCCACCTTCGTCATCTGGCAGATGTACCATTCCACATGCGGAATGTGTCAGAGGAACATTCCACATCCAGCATCTTCCAGGTGGACAATTTCACATCCATTATCTGTTAGGCTGAGCAGTCCAATTCCAGCAAATGGCAGGAAGATGATACCAGATTCAGCATCTTACAGGCAGACCATTCCACATCCAGCATCTGGCAGGTAGTCAATTCTAAATGCGGCATCTCGCTGGCAGACCAGTCCACATCTGGCATCTATCAGGCAGACTAGTGAATATTTGGCATCAAGTGGGTGGACAATGCCACATCTGGCATCAGGCAGTCCGACCACTCCACATGCTGCATCTGGGAAAAAAAAAACATTCTATATCTGGCATCTGGCAGCAAACCATTCCCCATCCTGCAACTGGCAGGTGGTCTATTCCACACCAGCATCAGCCAGGCAGACTATGCCATATCCAGCATCTGGCAGAGGACCATTCCACATCCTGAAACTGACAAGCATACCATTTCACATCTGGCATCTGGCACGAATTTCATTCCACATCCGGCATCCGTCCAGAAGATCATTCTACATCCGGCATCTCGCCGCTGTACCATTACACGTCCGGCATCTGGTACAAAGTCCATTCCACATCCGGATTCTCACAGAAGGAATATTCCACCTCCGGCATCTGGCAGGTGGAACATTCCACATCTGCCGTCTCGCAGGTGGACAATTATACCTCCGACATCTTGCAGGTGCACAATTCCACATCTAGCATTTGGCACGAATTATATTGTAAATCCACATTCTCACATGAGGACCATCTGGCAGATGTACCATTCCAAATCCGGAATGTGTCAGAGGAACATTCCACATCCAGCATCTTCCAGATGGACAATTCCACATCTGGCATCTGTTAGGCAGAGCAGTCCATGTCCAGCAAATGGCAGGAAGATGATACCAGATTCAGCATCTTACTGGCAGACCATTCCACATCTAGCATGTGGCAGGTAGTCAATTCTAAATCCGGCATCTCACTGGCAGACCAGTCCAAATCTGGCATCTGGCAGGCCAAACACTCCACATTCAGTATCTGGCAGGAGTACCATTCCACATCTGGCATTTGGCAGCAAACAAATCCACATCCGGCGATGGACAGTATAAACTTGTTATGTGGGTGAGTTTCACAGTGTTACCTTGTAATTTTGCTAAATTCGATATTGAACATGTTATGTTAGTGAGTTCCTCAATGAAACATGTTTAGGTGAGTGTGTTCCACAGTGTAACCGTGTTATTTTGGAGAGTTCCACAGTATAATTTTGGGTACTTAGGGCATCCCATATTGTAAACTTTATGTTAGTGAGTCCCACAGTGTAAATTTGTTCTGTGTGTAATTTACAAAGTGTGACCTTATTATGTGCATCCCACAAATTCACATTATGTGAGAGATTCCCAGAGTGTAAACTTGTTATGTGAGTGAGTTTGAAAGTGTGACATTGTTATCGAAGTGATTTCCATAGTGTCAACCTTTCTACTTAGTGAGTATCAGGGTGTAACATTGGTATGGAGTGTGTTCGACAGTGTTACATTGTTATATGTGAGATTCCCACCGTGTAAACTTGTTATGTGGGTGAGTTTCACAGTGTTACCTTGTATTTCGCTAAATTCGACATTGAAAATGTTACGTTAGTGAATTCCTCAGGGCAACCTTTTTAGGTGAGTGAGTCGCACACTGTAAACTCGCCGCTGTACCATTTCACATCTGGCATCTAGCACGAATTCCATTCCACATCCGGTATCTGTCCAGAAGATCATTCTACTCTGGCATCTCGCCGCTGTACCATTACACATCCAGCAACTGTCATGAAGTCCATTCCACATCCGGATTCACACAGAAGGACCATTCCACCTCCGGAATCTGGCAGGTGGACCATTCCATATCTGGCATCTGGCAGGTGGACCATTCCACATCTGGCATCTGGCAGGCAGACCATTCCACATTTGGTCTTTTGCAGGTGGACAATTCCACCTCCGGAATCTGGCAAGCATACAATTCCACATCTGGCATCTGGCACGAATTATATTGTACATCCAGAGTCTCACATGACGAACATTCCACCTCCGGCATCTGGCAGATATACCATTCCACATCCGGAATGTGTCAGAGGAAAATTCCACATCCAGCATCTTCCAGGTGGACAATTCCACATCCATCATCTGTTAGGCTGAGCAGTCCAATTCCAGCAAATGGCAGGAAGATGATAGCAGATTCAGCATCTTACAGGCAGACCATTCCACATCCAGCATCTGGCAGGTAGTCAAGTCTAAATGCGGCATCTCGCTAGCGACCAGTCCACATCTGGCATCTATCAGGCAGCCTAGTCAATATCTGGCATCAAGTGGATGGACAATTCCACATCCGGCATCTGGCAGGCAGACCACTCCACATCCTGCATCTGGGGAAAAAAAACCCATACTACATCTGGAATCTGGCAGCAAACCATTCCCCATCCTGCAACTGGCAGGTGGTCTATTCCACTCCAGCATCAGCCAGGCAGACCATTCCATAGCCAGCATCTGGCAGGGGACCATTCCACATCCTGAAACTGACAAGCATACCATTTCACATCTGGCATCTGGCACGAATTTCATTCCACATCCGGCATCCCGTCCAGAAGATCATTCTACATCCGGCATCTCGCCGCTGTACGATTACACATCCGGCATCTGGTACAAAGTCCATACCACATCCGGATTCTCACAGAAGGACCATTCCACCTACGGCATCTGGCAGGTGGAACATTCCACATCTGGCGACTCGCAGGTGGACAATTATACCTCCGACATCTTGCAGGTGGACAATTCCACATCTAGCATCTGGCACGAATTATATTGTACATCCACATTCTTACATGAGGACCATCTGGCAGATGTACCATTCCAAATCCGGAATGTGTCAGAGTAACATTCCACATCCAGCATCTTCCAGATGGACAATTCCACATCTGGCATCTGTTAGGCAGAGCAGTCCATGTCCAGCAAATGGCAGGAAGATGATACCAGATTCAGCATCTTACTGGCAGACCATTCCACATCTAGCATGTGGCAGGTAGTCAATTCTAAATCCGGCATCTCACTGGCAGACCAGTCCAAATCTGGCATCTGGCAGGCCAAACACTCCACATTCAGTATCTGGCAGGAGTACCATTCCACATCTGGCATTTGGCAGCAAACAAATCCACATCCGGCGATGCACAGTATAAATTTGTTATGTGAGTGAGTTCCACAGTGTAACCGTGTTATGTGAGTCAGTTCCACAGTGTAAACTTGTCATATGAGAGAGTTGCACAGTATAATTTTGTTTACTTAGTGTAACCCATATTCCAAACTATATGTTAGTGTGTCCCACAGAGTAAACTTGTTGTGTGAGTAATTTAGACTGTGTGACCTTATTATGTGAGTGATTCCCACCATGTAAACTTGTTATGTGTCTGAGTTTCACTGTGTAACCTTATAATTTTGCTAAATTCGATATTGTTTGTTCGTGAGTTCCTCAGTGCAACTTTTTTAGGTGAGTGAGTTCCACAGTGTAACCGTGTTATATAATTTACACAGTGTGACCTTGTTATGTGAGTGAGTCCCACCGTTTGACCTTGTTATATGAGAGAGTTTGAAAGTGTGACGTTGTTATGGAAGTGAATTCCACAGTGTCAACCTGTCTAGTTAGTGAGCCTCAGAGTGTAATATTGGTAGAGAGTGAGTTTGACTGTGTGACATTGTTATGTGTGAGATTCCCACAGTGTAAACTTGTTATGTGGGTGTGTTTCACAGTGTTACCTTGTAATTTTGCTAAATTCGATATTGAACATGTTATGTTAGTGAGTTCCTCAATGAAACATGTTCTGGTGTGTGTGCTCCACAGTGTAACCGTGTTATTTTGGAGAGTTCCACAGTATAATTTTGGGTATTTAGGGCATCCCATATTGTAAACTTTATGTTAGTGAGTCCCACAGTGTAAATTTGTTACGTGAGTAATTTTCACAGTGTGACCTTATTATGTTAGTCCCACAAGTTGTCCTTATTATGTGAGAAATTCCCACAGAGTAAACTTGTAATGTCAGTGAGTTTGAAAGTGTGACATTGTTATAGAAGTGATTTCCACAGTGTCAACCTTTCTACTTAGTGAGTCTCAGGGTGTAACATTGGTATGGAGTGCGTTCGACAGTGTGACATTTTATGTGTGAAATTCCCAAGGTGTAAATTTGTTATGTGGGTGAGTTTCACAGTGTAACCTTGTAATTTTGCAAAATTCAGTATTGAAAATGTTATGTTAGTGAGTTCCTCAGTGCAACTTTTTTAGGTGAGTGTGTTCCACAGTGTGAGTGAGTCTCACCATTTGACCTTGTAATGTCAGTGAGTTTGAAAGTGTGACATTGTTATGGAAGTGAATTCCACAGTGTCAACCTGTCTAGTTAGTGGGCCTCAGAGTATAACATTGGTATAGAGTGAGTTTGACAGTGTGACATTGTTATGTGTGAGAGTCCCACCGTGTAAACTTGTTATGTGTCTGAGTTTCACAGTGTTACCTTTTAATTTCGCTAAATTCGATTTTGAAAATGTGATGTTAATGAGTTCCTCAGTGTAATCTTTTTAGGTGAGTAAGTCCCATGGTGTAAACTTGTTATGGGAGTAACTTACACAGTGTGACCGTATTATGTGAGTCCCAAAATTTGAACTTGTTGTGTGAGTGATTCCCACCATGTAAACTGGTTATGTGCCTGAGTTTCACAGTGTAACCATGTAATTTTGCTAAATTCGAAATTGAAAAAGTTATATTAGTGAGTTCCTCAGTGCAACTTTTTTAGGTGAGTGAGTTCCACAGTGTAAACTTGTTATGTGAGTGAGTTCCACAGTGTAAACTTGTCATGTGAGAGATTTCCACAGTATAATTTTGGGTACTTAGGGAATCCCATATTGTAAACTTTATGTTAGTGAGTAAATTTGTTCTGTGAGTAATTTACACAGTGTGACCTTATTATATGCATCCCACAAATTCACCTTATTATGTGAGAGATTCCCAGAGTGTAAACTTGTTATGTGAGTGAGTTTGAAAGTGTGACATTGTTATCGAAGTGATTTCCATAGTGTCAACCTTTCTACTTAGTGAGTATCAGAGTGTAACATTGGTATGGAGTGTGTTCGACAGTGTTACATTGTTATATGTGAGATTCCCACCGTGTAAACTTGTTATGTGGGTGAGTTTCACAGTGTAACCTTGTAATTTCGCTAAATTCAGTATTGAAAATGTTATGTTAGTGAATTCCTCAGCATGACCTTTTTAGGTGAGTGAGTCCCACACTGTAAACTCACCGCTGTACCATTTCAAATCTGGCATCTGGCACGAATTCCATTCCACATCCGGTATATTGTCAAGAAGATCATTATAATCTGGCATCTCGCCGCTGTTCCATTACACATCCAGCATCTGTCATGAAGTCCATTCCACATCCGGATTCTCACAGAAGGACCATTCCACCTCCGGCATCTGGCAGGTGGACCATTCCACATCTGGCATCTGGCAGGCAGACCATTCCACATTTGTGTGTTTGCAGGTGGACAATTCCAACTCCGGGATCTTGCAAGCATACATATCCACATCTGGCATCTGGCACAAATTATATTGTACATCCAGAGCCTCACATGAGGAACATTCCACCTTCGTCATCTGGCAGATGTACCATTCCACATGCGGAATGTGTCAGAGGAACATTCCACATCCAGCATCTTCCAGGTGGACAATTTCACATCCATTATCTGTTAGGCTGAGCAGTCCAATTCCAGCAAATGGCAGGAAGATGATACCAGATTCAGCATCTTACAGGCAGACCATTCCACATCCAGCATCTGGCAGGTAGTCAATTCTAAATGTGGCATCTCGCTGGCAGACCAGTCCACATCTGGCATCTATTAGGCAGACTAGTCAATATCTGGGATCAAGTGGGTGGACAATGCCACATCTGGCATCAGGCAGTCCGACCACTCCACATGCTGCATCTGGGAAAAAAAAAACATTCTATATCTGGCATCTGGCAGCAAACCATTCCCCATCCTGCAACTGGCAGGTGGTCTATTCCACACCAGCATCAGCCAGGCAGACTATGCCATATCCAGCATCTGGCAGAGGACCATTCCACATCCTGAAACTGACAAGCATACCATTTCACATCTGGCATCTGGCACGAATTTCATTCCACATCCGGCATCCGTCCAGAAGATCATTCTACATCCGGCATCTCGCCGCTGTACCATTACACGTCCGGCATCTGGTACAAAGTCCATTCCACATCCGGATTCTCACAGAAGGACCATTCCACCTCCGGCATCTGGCAGGTGGAACATTCCACATCTGCCGTCTCGCAGGTGGACAATTATACCTCCGACATCTTGCAGGTGCACAATTCCACATCTAGCATTTGGCACGAATTATATTGTAAATCCACATTCTCACATGAGGACCATCTGGCAGATGTACCATTCCAAATCCGGAATGTGTCAGAGGAACATTCCACATCCAGCATCTTCCAGATGGACAATTCCACATCTGGCATCTGTTAGGCAGAGCAGTCCATGTCCAGCAAATGGCAGGAAGATGATACCAGATTCAGCATCTTACTGGCAGACCATTCCACATCTAGCATGTGGCAGGTAGTCAATTCTAAATCCGGCATCTCACTGGCAGACCAGTCCAAATCTGGCATCTGGCAGGCCAAACACTCCACATTCAGTATCTGGCAGGAGTACCATTCCACATCTGGCATTTGGCAGCAAACAAATCCACATCCGGCGATGGACAGTATAAACTTGTTATGTGGGTGAGTTTCACAGTGTTACATTGTAATTTTGCTAAATTCGATATTGAACATGTTATGTTAGTGAGTTCCTCAATGAAACATGTTTAGGTGAGTGTGTTCCACAGCGTAACCGTGTTATTTTGGAGAGTTCCATAGTATAATTTTGGGTACTTAGGGCATCCCATATTGTAAACTTTATGTTAGTGAGTCCCACAGTGTAAATTTGTTCTGTGTGTAATTTACAAAGTGTGACCTTATTATGTGCATCCCACAAATTCACATTATGTGAGAGATTCCCAGAGTGTAAACTTGTTATGTGAGTGAGTTTGAAAGTGTGACATTGTTATCGAAGTGATTTCCAACGTGTCAACCTTTCTACTTAGTGAGTATCAGGGTGTAACATTGGTATGGAGTGTGTTCGACAGTGTTACATTGTTATATGTGAGATTCCCACCGTGTAAACTTGTTATGTGGGTGAGTTTCACAGTGTTACCTTGTATTTCGCTAAATTCGACATTGAAAATGTTACGTTAGTGAATTCCTCAGGGCAACCTTTTTAGGTGAGTGAGTCGCACACTGTAAACTCGCCGCTGTACCATTTCACATCTGGCATCTAGCACGAATTCCATTCCACATCTGGTATCTGTCCAGAAGATCATTCTACTCTGGCATCTCGCCGCTGTACCATTACACATCCAGCAACTGTCATGAAGTCCATTCCACATCCGGATTCACACAGAAGGACCATTCCACCTCCGGCATCTGGCAGGTGGACCATTCCATATCTGGCATCTGGCAGGTGGACCATTCCACATCTGGCATCTGGCAGGCAGACCATTCCACATTTGGTCTTTTGCAGGTGGACAATTCCACCGCCGGAATCTGGCAAGCATACAATTCCACATCTGGCATCTGGCACGAATTATATTGTACATCCAGAGTCTCACATGACGAACATTCCACCTCCGGCATTTGGCAGATGTACCATTCCACATCCGGAATGTGTCAGAGGAAAATTCCACATCCAGCATCTTCCAGGTGGACAATTCCACATCCATCATCTGTTAGTCTGAGCAGTCCAATTCCAGCAAATGGCAGGAAGATGATAGCAGATTCAACATCTTACAGGCAGACCATTCCACATCCAGCATCTGGCAGGTAGTCAAGTCTAAATGCGGCATCTCGCTAGCGACCAGTCCACATCTGGCATCTATCAGGCAGCCTAGTCAATATCTGGCATCAAGTGGATGGACAATTCCACATCCGGCATCTGGCAGGCAGACCACTCCACATCCTGCATCTGGGGAATAAAAACCCATACTACATCTGGAATCTGGCAGCAAACCATTCCCCATCCTGCAACTGGCAGGTGGTCTATTCCACTCCAGCATCAGCCAGGCAGACCATTCCATAGCCAGCATCTGGCAGGGGACCATTCCACATCCTGAAACTGACAAGCATACCATTTCACATCTGGCATCTGGCACGAATTTCATTCCACATCCGGCATCCCGTCCAGAAGATCATTCTACATCCGGCATCTCGCCGCTGTACGATTACACATCCGGCATCTGGTACAAAGTCCATACCACATCCGGATTCTCACAGAAGGACCATTCCACCTACGGTATCTGGCAGGTGGAATATTCCACATCTGGCGACTCGCAGGTGGACAATTATACCTCCGACATCTTGCAGGTGGACAATTCCACATCTAGCATCTGGCACGAATTATATTGTACATCCACATTCTTACATGAGGACCATCTGGCAGATGTACCATTCCAAATCCGGAATGTGTCAGAGGAACATTCCACATCCAGCATCTTCCAGATGGACAATTCCACCTCTGGCATCTGTTAGGCAGAGCAGTCCATGTCCAGCAAATGGCAGGAAGATGATACCAGATTCAGCATCTTACTGGCAGACCATTCCACATCTAGCATGTGGCAGGTAGTCAATTCTAAATCCGGCATCTCACTGGCAGACCAGTCCAAATCTGGCATCTGGCAGGCCAAACACTCCACATTCAGTATCTGGCAGGAGTACCATTCCACATCTGGCATTTGGCAGCAAACAAATCCACATCCGGCGATGGACAGTATAAATTTGTTATGTGAGTGAGTTCCACAGTGTAACCGTGTTATGTGAGTCAGTTCCACAGTGTAAACTTGTCATATGAGAGAGTTGCACAGTATAATTTTGTTTACTTAGTGTAACCCATATTCCAAACTATATGTTAGTGTGTCCCACAGAGTAAACTTGTTGTGTGAGTAATTTAGACTGTGTGACCTTATTATGTGAGTGATTCCCACCATGTAAACTTGTTATGTGTCTGAGTTTCACTGTGTAACCTTATAATTTTGCTAAATTCGATATTGTTTGTTCGTGAGTTCCTCAGTGCAACTTTTTTAGGTTAGTGAGTTCCACAGTGTAACCGTGTTATGTAATTTACACAGTGTGACCTTGTTATGTGAGTGAGTCCCTCCGTTTGACCTTGTTATATGAGAGAGTTTGAAAGTGTGACGTTGTTATGGAAGTGAATTCCACAGTATCAACCTGTCTAGTTAGTGAGCCTCAGAGTGTAATATTGGTAGAGAGTGAGTTTGACTGTGTGACATTGTTATGTGTGAGATTCCCACAGTGTAAACTTGTTATGTGGGTGTGTTTCACAGTGTTACCTTGTAATTTTGCTAAATTCGATATTGAACATGTTATGTTAGTGAGTTCCTCAATGAAACATGTTCTGGTGTGTGTGCTCCACAGTGTAACCGTGTTATTTTGGAGAGTTCCACAGTATAATTTTGGGTATTTCGGGCATCCCATATTGTAAACTTTATGTTAGTGAGTCCCACAGTGTAAATTTGTTACGTGAGTAATTTTCACAGTGTGACCTTATTATGTTAGTCCCACAAGTTGTCCTTATTATGTGAGAAATTCCCACAGAGTAAACTTGTAATGTCAGTGAGTTTGAAAGTGTGACATTGTTATAGAAGTGATTTCCACAGTGTCAACCTTTCTACTTAGTGAGTCTCAGGGTGTAACATTGGTATGGAGTGCGTTCGACAGTGTGACATTTTATGTGTGAAATTCCCAAGGTGTAAATTTGTTATGTGGGTGAGTTTCACAGTGTAACCTTGTAATTTTGCAAAATTCAGTATTGAAAATGTTATGTTAGTGAGTTCCTCAGTGCAACTTTTTTAGGTGAGTGTGTTCCACAGTGTGAGTGAGTCTCACCATTTGACCTTGTAATGTCAGTGAGTTTGAAAGTGTGACATTGTTATGGAAGTGAATTCCACAGTGTCAACCTGTCTAGTTAGTGGGCCTCAGAGTATAACATTGGTATAGAGTGAGTTTGACAGTGTGACATTGTTATGTGTGAGAGTCCCACCGTGTAAACTTGTTATGTGTCTGAGTTTCACAGTGTTACCTTTTAATTTCGCTAAATTCGATTTTGAAAATGTGATGTTAATGAGTTCCTCAGTGTAATCTTTTTAGGTGAGTAAGTCCCATGGTGTAAACTTGTTATGGGAGTAACTTACACAGTGTGACCGTATTATGTGAGTCCCAAAATTTGAACTTGTTGTGTGAGTGATTCCCACCATGTAAACTGGTTATGTGCCTGAGTTTCACAGTGTAACCATGTAATTTTGCTAAATTCGAAATTGAAAAAGTTATATTAGTGAGTTCCTCAGTGCAACTTTTTTAGGTGAGTGAGTTCCACAGTGTAAACTTGTTATGTGAGTGAGTTCCACAGTGTAAACTTGTCATGCGAGAGATTTGCACAGTATAATTTTGGGTATTTAGGGAATACCATATTGTAAACTTTATGTTAGTGAGTAAATTTGTTCTGTGAGTAATTTACACAGTGTGACCTTATTATGTGCATCCCACAAATTCACCTTATTATGTGAGAGATTCCCAGAGTGTAAACTTGTTATATGAGAGAGTTTGAAAGTGTGACGTTGTTATGGAAGTGAATTCCACAGTGTCAACCTGTCTAGTTAGTGAGCCTCAGAGTGTAATATTGGTAGAGAGTGAGTTTGACTGTGTGACATTGTTATGTGTGAGATTCCCACAGTGTAAACTTGTTATGTGGGTGAGTTTCACAGTGTTACCTTGTAATTTTGCTAAATTCGATATTGAACATGTTATGTTAGTGAGTTCCTCAATGAAACATGTTCTGGTGTGTGTGTTCCACAGTGTAACCGTGTTATTTTGGAAAGTTCCACAGTATAATTTTGGGTATTTAGGGCATCCCATATTGTAAACTTTGTGTTAGTGAGTCCCACAGTGTAAATTTGTTACGTGAGTAATTTTCACAGTGTGGCCTTATTATGTTAGTCCCACAAGTTGTCCTTATTATGTGAGAAATTCCCACAGAGTAAACTTGTAATGTCAGTGAGTTTGAAAGTGTGACATTGTTATAGAAGTGATTTCCACAGTGTCAACCTTTCTACTTAGTGAGTCTCAGGGTGTAACATTGGTATGGAGTGCGTTCGACAGTGTGACATTTTATGTGTGAAATTCCCAAGGTGTAAATTTGTTATGTGGGTGAGTTTCACAGTGTAACCTTGTAATTTTGCAAAATTCAGTATTGAAAATGTTATGTTAGTGAGTTCCTCAGTGCAACTTTTTTAGGTGAGTGTGTTCCACAGTGTGAGTGAGTCTCACCATTTGACCTTGTAATGTCAGTGAGTTTGAAAGTGTGACATTGTTATGGAAGTGAATTCCACAGTGTCAACCTGTCTAGTTAGTGGGCCTCAGAGTATAACATTGGTATAGAGTGAGTTTGACAGTGTGACATTGTTATGTGTGAGAGTCCCACCGTGTAAACTTGTTATGTGTCTGAGTTTCACAGTGTTACCTTTTAATTTCGCTAAATTCGATTTTGAAAATGTGATGTTAATGAGTTCCTCAGTGTAATCTTTTTAGGTGAGTAAGTCCCATGGTGTAAACTTGTTATGGGAGTAACTTACACAGTGTGACCGTATTATGTGAGTCCCAAAATTTGAACTTGTTGTGTGAGTGATTCCCACCATGTAAACTGGTTATGTGCCTGAGTTTCACAGTGTAACCATGTAATTTTGCTAAATTCGAAATTGAAAAAGTTATATTAGTGAGTTCCTCAGTGCAACTTTTTTAGGTGAGTGAGTTCCACAGTGTAAACTTGTTATGTGAGTGAGTTCCACAGTGTAAACTTGTCATGTGAGAGATTTGCACAGTATAATTTTGGGTACTTAGGGAATCCCATATTGTAAACTTTATGTTAGTGAGTAAATTTGTTCTGTGAGTAATTTACACAGTGTGACCTTATTATGTGCATCCCACAAATTCACCTTATTATGTGAGAGATTCCCAGAGTGTAAACTTGTTATGTGAGTGAGTTTGAAAGTGTGACATTGTTATCGAAGTGATTTCCATAGTGTCAACCTTTCTACTTAGTGAGTATCAGAGTGTAACATTGGTATGGAGTGTGTTCAACAGTGTTACATTGTTATATGTGAGATTCCCACCGTGTAAACTTGTTATGTGGGTGAGTTTCACAGTGTAACCTTGTAATTTCGCTAAATTCAGTACTGAAAATGTTATGTTAGTGAATTCCTCAGCATGACCTTTTTAGGTGAGTGAGTCCCACACTGTAAACTCACCGCTGTACCATTTCAAATCTGGCATCTGGCACGAATTCCATTCCACATCCGGTATATTGTCCAGAAGATCATTATAATCTGGCATCTCGCCGCTGTTCCATTACACATCCAGCATCTGTCATGAAGTCCATTCCACATCCGGATTCTCACAGAAGGACCATTCCACCTCCGGCATCTGGCAGGTGGACCATTCCACATCTGGCATCTGGCAGGCAGACCATTCCACATTTGTGTGTTTGCAGGTGGACAATTCCAACTCCGGGATCTTGCAAGCATACATATCCACATCTGGCATCTGGCACAAATTATATTGTACATCCAGAGCCTCACATGAGGACCATTCCACCTTCGTCATCTGGCAGATGTACCATTCCACATGCGGAATGTGTCAGAGGAACATTCCACATCCAGCATCTTCCAGGTGGACAATTCCACATCCATTATCTGTTAGGCTGAGCAGTCCAATTCCAGCAAATGGCAGGAAGATGATACCAGATTCAGCATCTTACAGGCAGACCATTCCACATCCAGCATCTGGCAGGTAGTCAATTCTAAATGCGGCATCTCGCTGGCAGACCAGTCCACATCTGGCATCTATCAGGCAGACTAGTCAATATCTGGGATCAAGTGGGTGGACAATGCCACATCTGGCATCAGGCAGTCCGACCACTCCACATGCTGCATCTGGGAAAAAAAAAAACATTCTATATCTGGCATCTGGCAGCAAACCATTCCCCATCCTGCAACTGGCAGGTGGTCTATTCCACACCAGCATCAGCCAGGCAGACTATGCCATATCCAGCATCTGGCAGAGGACCATTCCACATCCTGAAACTGACAAGCATACCATTTCACATCTGGCATCTGGCACGAATTTCATTCCACATCCGGCATCCGGCCAGAAGATCATTCTACATCCGGCATCTCGCCGCTGTACCATTACACATCCGGCATCTGGTACAAAGTCCATTCCACATCCGGATTCTCACAGAAGGACCATTCCACCTCCGGCATCTGGCAGGTGGAACATTCCACATCTGCCGTCTCGCAGGTGGACAATTATACCTCCGACATCTTGCAGGTGCACAATTCCACATCTAGCATTTGGCACGAATTATATTGTAAATCCACATTCTCACATGAGGACCATCTGGCAGATGTACCATTCCAAATCCGGAATGTGTCAGAGGAACATTCCACATCCAGCATCTTCCAGATGGACAATTCCACATCTGGCATCTGTTAGGCAGAGCAGTCCATGTCCAGCAAATGGCAGGAAGATGATACCAGATTCAGCATCTTACTGGCAGACCATTCCACATCTAGCATGTGGCAGGTAGTCAATTCTAAATCCGGCATCTCACTGGCAGACCAGTCCAAATCTGGCATCTGGCAGGCCAAACACTCCACATTCAGTATCTGGCAGGAGTACCATTCCACATCTGGCATTTGGCAGCAAACAAATCCACATCCGGCGATGGACAGTATAAACTTGTTATGTGGGTGAGTTTCACAGTGTTACCTTGTAATTTTGCTAAATTCGATATTGAACATGTTATGTTAGTGAGTTCCTCAATGAAACATGTTCTGGTGTGTGTGTTCCACAGTGTAACCGTGTTATTTTGGAGAGTTCCACAGTATAATTTTGGGTATTTAGGGCATCCCATATTGTAAACTTTGTGTTAGTGAGTCCCACAGTGTAAATTTGTTACGTGAGTAATTTTCACAGTGTGGCCTTATTATGTTAGTCCCACAAGTTGTCCTTATTATGTGAGAAATTCCCACAGAGTAAACTTGTAATGTCAGTGAGTTTGAAAGTGTGACATTGTTATAGAAGTGATTTCCACAGTGTCAACCTTTCTACTTAGTGAGTCTCAGGGTGTAACATTGGTATGGAGTGCGTTCGACAGTGTGACATTTTATGTGTGAAATTCCCAAGGTGTAAATTTGTTATGTGGGTGAGTTTCACAGTGTAACCTTGTAATTTTGCAAAATTCAGTATTGAAAATGTTATGTTAGTGAGTTCCTCAGTGCAACTTTTTTAGGTGAGTGTGTTCCACAGTGTGAGTGAGTCTCACCATTTGACCTTGTAATGTCAGTGAGTTTGAAAGTGTGACATTGTTATGGAAGTGAATTCCACAGTGTCAACCTGTCTAGTTAGTGGGCCTCAGAGTATAACATTGGTATAGAGTGAGTTTGACAGTGTGACATTGTTATGTGTGAGAGTCCCACCGTGTAAACTTGTTATGTGTCTGAGTTTCACAGTGTTACCTTTTAATTTCGCTAAATTCGATTTTGAAAATGTGATGTTAATGAGTTCCTCAGTGTAATCTTTTTAGGTGAGTAAGTCCCATGGTGTAAACTTGTTATGGGAGTAACTTACACAGTGTGACCGTATTATGTGAGTCCCAAAATTTGAACTTGTTGTGTGAGTGATTCCCACCATGTAAACTGGTTATCTGCCTGAGTTTCACAGTGTAACCATGTAATTTTGCTAAATTCGAAATTGAAAAAGTTATATTAGTGAGTTCCTCAGTGCAACTTTTTTAGGTGAGTGAGTTCCACAGTGTAAACTTGTTATGTGAGTGAGTTCCACAGTGTAAACTTGTCATGTGAGAGATTTGCACAGTATAATTTTGGGTACTTAGGGAATCCCATATTGTAAACTTTATGTTAGTGAGTAAATTTGTTCTGTGAGTAATTTACACAGTGTGACCTTATTATGTGCATCCCACAAATTCACCTTATTATGTGAGAGATTCCCAGAGTGTAAACTTGTTATGTGAGTGAGTTTGAAAGTGTGACATTGTTATCGAAGTGATTTCCATAGTGTCAACCTTTCTACTTAGTGAGTATCAGTGTGTAACATTGGTATGGAGTGTGTTCGACAGTGTTACATTGTTATATGTGAGATTCCCACCGTGTAAACTTGTTATGTGGGTGAGTTTCACAGTGTAACCTTGTAATTTCGCTAAATTCAGTATTGAAAATGTTATGTTAGTGAATTCCTCAGCATGACCTTTTTAGGTGAGTGAGTCCCACACTGTAAACTCACCGCTGTACCATTTCAAATATGGCATCTGGCACGAATTCCATTCCACATCCGGTATATTGTCCAGAAGATCATTATAATCTGGCATCTCGCCGCTGTTCCATTACACATCCAGCATCTGTCATGAAGTCCATTCCACATCCAGATTCTCACAGAAGGACCATTCCACCTCCGGCATCTGGCAGGTGGACCATTCCACATCTGGCATCTGGCAGGCAGACCATTCCACATTTGTGTGTTTGCAGGTGGACAATTCCAACTCCGGGATCTTGCAAGCATACATATCCACATCTGGCATCTGGCACAAATTATATTGTACATCCAGAGCCTCACATGAGGAACATTCCACCTTCGTCATCTGGCAGATGTACCATTCCACATGCGGAATGTGTCAGAGGAACATTCCACATCCAGCATCTTCCAGGTGGACAATTCCACATCCATTATCTGTTAGGCTGAGCAGTCCAATTCCAGCAAATGGCAGGAAGATGATACCATATTCAGCATCTTACAGGCAGACCATTCCACATCCAGCATCTGGCAGGTAGTCAATTCTAAATGCTGCATCTCGCTGGCAGACCAGTCCACATCTGGCATCTATCAGGCAGACTAGTCAATATCTGGGATCAAGTGGGTGGACAATGCCACATCTGGCATCAGGCAGTCTGACCACTCCACATGCTGCATCTGGGAAAAAAAAAACATTCTATATCTGGCATCTGGCAGCAAACCATTCCCCATCCTGCAACTGGCAGGTGGTCTATTCCACACCAGCATCAGCCAGGCAGACTATGCCATATCCAGCATCTGGCAGAGGACCATTCCACATCCTGAAACTGACAAGCATACCATTTCACATCTGGCATCTGGCACGAATTTCATTCCACATCCGGCATCCGTCCAGAAGATCATTCTACATCCGGCATCTCGCCGCTGTACCATTACACGTCCGGCATCTGGTACAAAGTCCATTCCACATCCAGATTCTCACAGAAGGACCATTCCACCTCCGGCATCTAGCAGGTGGAACATTCCACATCTGCCGTCTCGCAGGTGGACAATTATACCTCCGACATCTTGCAGGTGCACAATTCCACATCTAGCATTTGGCACGAATTATATTGTAAATCCACATTCTCACATGAGGACCATCTGGCAGATGTACCATTCCAAATCCGGAATGTGTCAGAGGAACATTCCACATCCAGCATCTTCCAGATGGACAATTCCACATCTGGCATCTGTTAGGCAGAGCAGTCCATGTCCAGCAAATGGCAGGAAGATGATACCAGATTCAGCATCTTACTGGCAGACCATTCCACATCTAGCATGTGGCAGGTAGTCAATTCTAAATCCGGCATCTCACTGGCAGACCAGTCCAAATCTGGCATCTGGCAGGCCAAACACTCCACATTCAGTATCTGGCAGGAGTACCATTCCACATCTGGCATTTGGCAGCAAACAAATCCACATCCGGCGATGGACAGTATAAACTTGTTATGTGGGTGAGTTTCACAGTGTTACCTTGTAATTTTGCTAAATTCGATATTGAACATGTTATGTTAGTGAGTTCCTCAATGAAACATGTTTAGGTGAGTGTGTTCCACAGTGTAACCGTGTTATTTTGGAGAGTTCCACAGTATAATTTTGGGTACTTAGGGCATCCCATATTGTAAACTTTATGTTAGTGAGTCCCACAGTGTAAATTTGTTCTGTG
Organism: Narcine bancroftii; assembly: GCF_036971445.1. NCBI lineage: Eukaryota > Metazoa > Chordata > Chondrichthyes > Torpediniformes > Narcinidae > Narcine > Narcine bancroftii. Next base: position 1,430,412 of record NW_027211899.1, read on the forward strand.
TGTAATTTACAAAGTGTGACCTTATTATGTGCATCCCACAAATTCACATTATGTGAGAGATTCCCAGAGTGTAAACTTGTTATGTGAGTGAGTTTGAAAGTGTGACATTGTTATCGAAGTGATTTCCATAGTGTCAACCTTTCTACTTAGTGAGTATCAGGGTGTAACATTGGTATGGAGTGTGTTCGACAGTGTTACATTGTTATATGTGAGATTCCCACCGTGTAAACTTGTTATGTGGGTGAGTTTCACAGTGTTACCTTGTATTTCGCTAAATTCGACATTGAAAATGTTACGTTAGTGAATTCCTCAGGGCAACCTTTTTAGGTGAGTGAGTCGCACACTGTAAACTCGCCGCTGTACCATTTCACATCTGGCATCTAGCACGAATTCCATTCCACATCCGGTATCTGTCCAGAAGATCATTCTACTCTGGCATCTCGCCGCTGTACCATTACACATCCAGCAACTGTCATGAAGTCCATTCCACATCCGGATTCACACAGAAGGACCATTCCACCTCCGGCATCTGGCAGGTGGACCATTCCATATCTGGCATCTGGCAGGTGGACCATTCCACATCTGGCATCTGGCAGGCAGACCATTCCACATTTGGTCTTTTGCAGGTGGACAATTCCACCGCCGGAATCTGGCAAGCATACAATTCCACATCTGGCATCTGGCACGAATTATATTGTACATCCAGAGTCTCACATGACGAACATTCCACCTCCGGCATTTGGCAGATGTACCATTCCACATCCGGAATGTGTCAGAGGAAAATTCCACATCCAGCATCTTCCAGGTGGACAATTCCACATCCATCATCTGTTAGGCTGAGCAGTCCAATTCCAGCAAATGGCAAGAAGATGATAGCAGATTCAGCATCTTACAGGCAGACCATTCCACATCCAGCATCTGGCAGGTAGTCAAGTCTAAATGCGGCATCTCGCTAGCGACCAGTCCACATCTGGCATCTATCAGGCAGCCTAGTCAATATCTGGCATCAAGTGGATGGACAATTCCACATCCGGCATCTGGCAGGCAGACCACTCCACATCCTGCATCTGGGGAATAAAAACCCATACTACATCTGGAATCTGGCAGCAAACCATTCCCCATCCTGCAACTGGCAGGTGGTCTATTCCACTCCAGCATCAGCCAGGCAGACCATTCCATAGCCAGCATCTGGCAGGGGACCATTCCACATCCTGAAACTGACAAGCATACCATTTCACATCTGGCATCTGGCACGAATTTCATTCCACATCCGGCATCCCGTCCAGAAGATCATTCTACATCCGGCATCTCGCCGCTGTACGATTACACATCCGGCATCTGGTACAAAGTCCATACCACATCCGGATTCTCACAGAAGGACCATTCCACCTACGGTATCTGGCAGGTGGAACATTCCACATCTGGCGACTCGCAGGTGGACAATTATACCTCCGACATCTTGCAGGTGGACAATTCCACATCTAGCATCTGGCACGAATTATATTGTACATCCACATTCTTACATGAGGACCATCTGGCAGATGTACCATTCCAAATCCGGAATGTGTCAGAGGAACATTCCACATCCAGCATCTTCCAGATGGACAATTCCACCTCTGGCATCTGTTAGGCAGAGCAGTCCATGTCCAGCAAATGGCAGGAAGATGATACCAGATTCAGCATCTTACTGGCAGACCATTCCACATCTAGCATGTGGCAGGTAGTCAATTCTAAATCCGGCATCTCACTGGCAGACCAGTCCAAATCTGGCATCTGGCAGGCCAAACACTCCACATTCAGTATCTGGCAGGAGTACCATTCCACATCTGGCATTTGGCAGCAAACAAATCCACATCCGGCGATGGACAGTATAACTTTGTTATGTGAGTGAGTTCCACAGTGTAACCGTGTTATGTGAGTCAGTTCCACAGTGTAAACTTGTCATATGAGAGAGTTGCACAGTATAATTTTGTTTACTTAGTGTAACCCATATTCCAAACTATATGTTAGTGTGTCCCACAGAGTAAACTTGTTGTGTGAGTAATTTAGACTGTGTGACCTTATTAGGTGAGTGATTCCCACCATGTAAACTTGTAATGTGTCTGAGTTTCACTGTGTAACCTTATAATTTTGCTAAATTCGATATTGTTTGTTCGTGAGTTCCTCAGTGCAACTTTTTTAGGTGAGTGAGTTCCACAGTGTAACCGTGTTATGTAATTTACACAGTGTGACCTTGTTATGTGAGTGAGTCCCACCGTTTGACCTTGTGAGATGAGAGAGTTTGAAAGTGTGACGTTGTTATGGAAGTGAATTCCACAGTGTCAACCTGTCTAGTTAGTGAGCCTCAGAGTGTAACATTGGTAGAGAGTGAGTTTGACTGTGTGACATTGTTATGTGTGAGATTCCCACAGTGTAAACTTGTTATGTGGGTGTGTTTCACAGTGTTACCTTGTAATTTTGCTAAATTCGATATTGAACATGTTATGTTAGTGAGTTCCTCAATGAAACATGTTCTGGTGTGTGTGTTCCACAGTGTAACCGTGTTATTTTGGAGAGTTCCACAGTATAATTTTGGGTATTTAGGGCATCCCATATTGTAAACTTTATGTTAGTGAGTCCCACAGTGTAAATTTGTTACGTGAGTAATTTTCACAGTGTGACCTTATTATGTTAGTCCCACAAGTTGTCCTTATTATGTGAGAAATTCCCACAGAGTAAACTTGTAATGTCAGTGAGTTTGAAAGTGTGACATTGTTATAGAAGTGATTTCCACAGTGTCAACCTTTCTACTTAGTGAGTCTCAGGGTGTAACATTGGTATGGAGTGCGTTCGACAGTGTGACATTTTATGTGTGAAATTCCCAAGGTGTAAATTTGTTATGTGGGTGAGTTTCACAGTGTAACCTTGTAATTTTGCAAAATTCAGTATTGAAAATGTTATGTTAGTGAGTTCCTCAGTGCAACTTTTTTAGGTGAGTGTGTTCCACAGTGTGAGTGAGTCTCACCATTTGACCTTGTAACGTCAGTGAGTTTGAAAGTGTGACATTGTTATGGAAGTGAATTCCACAGTGTCAACCTGTCTAGTTAGTGGGCCTCAGAGTATGACATTGGTATAGAGTGAGTTTGACAGTGTGACATTGTTATGTGTGAGAGTCCCACCGTGTAAACTTGTTATGTGTCTGAGTTTCACAGTGTTACCTTTTAATTTCGCTAAATTCGATTTTGAAAATGTGATGTTAATGAGTTCCTCAGTGTAATCTTTTTAGGTGAGTAAGTCCCATGGTGTAAACTTGTTATGGGAGTAACTTACACAGTGTGACCGTATTATGTGAGTCCCAAAATTTGAACTTGTTGTGTGAGTGATTCCCACCATGTAAACTGGTTATCTGCCTGAGTTTCACAGTGTAACCATGTAATTTTGCTAAATTCGAAATTGAAAAAGTTATATTAGTGAGTTCCTCAGTGCAACTTTTTTAGGTGAGTGAGTTCCACAGTGTAAACTTGTTATGTGAGTGAGTTCCACAGTGTAAACTTGTCATGCGAGAGATTTGCACAGTATAATTTTGGGTATTTAGGGAATCCCATATTGTAAACTTTATGTTCGTGAGTAAATTTGTTCTGTGAGTAATTTACACAGTGTGACCTTATTATGTGCATCCCACAAATTCACCTTATTATGTGAGAGATTCCCAGAGTGTAAACTTGTTATGTGAGTGAGTTTGAAAGTGTGACATTGTTATCGAAGTGATTTCCATAGTGTCAACCTTTCTACTTAGTGAGTATCAGAGTGTAACATTGGTATGGAGTGTGTTCGACAGTGTTACATTGTTATATGTGAGATTCCCACCGTGTAAACTTGTTATGTGGGTGAGTTTCACAGTGTAACCTTGTAATTTCGCTAAATTCAGTATTGAAAATGTTATGTTAGTGAATTCCTCAGCATGACCTTTTTAGGTGAGTGAGTCCCACACTGTAAACTCACCGCTGTACCATTTCAAATCTGGCATCTGGCACGAATTCCATTCCACATCCGGTATATTGTCCAGAAGATCATTATAATCTGGCATCTCGCCGCTGTTCCATTACACATCCAGCATCTGTCATGAAGTCCATTCCACATCCGGATTCTCACAGAAGGACCATTCCACCTCCGGCATCTGGCAGGTGGACCATTCCACATCTGGCATCTGGCAGGCAGACCATTCCACATTTGTGTGTTTGCAGGTGGACAATTCCAACTCCGGGATCTTGCAAGCATACATATCCACATCTGGCATCTGGCACAAATTATATTGTACATCCAGAGCCTCACATGAGGAACATTCCACCTTCGTCATCTGGCAGATGTACCATTCCACATGCGGAATGTGTCAGATGAACATTCCACATCCAGCATCTTCCAGGTGGACAATTCCACATCCATTATCTGTTAGGCTGAGCAGTCCAATTCCAGCAAATGGCAGGAAGATGATACCAGATTCAGCATCTTACAGGCAGACCATTCCACATCCAGCATCTGGCAGGTAGTCAATTCTAAATGCGGCATCTCGCTGGCAGACCAGTCCACATCTGGCATCTATCAGGCAGACTAGTCAATATCTGGGATCAAGTGGGTGGACAATGCCACATCTGGCATCAGGCAGTCCGACCACTCCACATGCTGCATCTGGGAAAAAAAAAACATTCTATATCTGGCATCTGGCAGCAAACCATTCCCCATCCTGCAACTGGCAGGTGGTCTATTCCACACCAGCATCAGCCAGGCAGACTATGCCATATCCAGCATCTGGCAGAGGACCATTCCACATCCTGAAACTGACAAGCATACCATTTCACATCTGGCATCTGGCACGAATTTCATTCCACATCCGGCATCCGTCCAGAAGATCATTCTACATCCGGCATCTCGCCGCTGTACCATTACACGTCCGGCATCTGGTACAAAGTCCATTCCACATCCGGATTCTCACAGAAGGACCATTCCACCTCCGGCATCTGGCAGGTGGAACATTCCACATCTGCCGTCTCGCAGGTGGACAATTATACCTCCGACATCTTGCAGGTGCACAATTCCACATCTAGCATTTGGCACGAATTATATTGTAAATCCACATTCTCACATGAGGACCATCTGGCAGATGTACCATTCCAAATCCGGAATGTGTCAGAGGAACATTCCACATCCAGCATCTTCCAGATGGACAATTCCACATCTGGCATCTGTTAGGCAGAGCAGTCCATGTCCAGCAAATGGCAGGAAGATGATACCAGATTCAGCATCTTACTGGCAGACCATTCCACATCTAGCATGTGGCAGGTAGTCAATTCTAAATCCGGCATCTCACTGGCAGACCAGTCCAAATCTGGCATCTGGCAGGCCAAACACTCCACATTCAGTATCTGGCAGGAGTACCATTCCACATCTGGCATTTGGCAGCAAACAAATCCACATCCGGCGATGGACAGTATAAACTTGTTATGTGGGTGAGTTTCACAGTGTTACCTTGTAATTTTGCTAAATTCGATATTGAACATGTTATGTTAGTGAGTTCCTCAATGAAACATGTTTAGGTGAGTGTGTTCCACAGTGTAACCGTGTTATTTTGGAGAGTTCCACAGTATAATTTTGGGTACTTAGGGCATCCCATATTGTAAACTTTATGTTAGTGAGTCCCACAGTGTAAATTTGTTCTGTGTGTAATTTACAAAGTGTGACCTTATTATGTGCATCCCACAAATTCACATTATGTGAGAGATTCCCAGAGTGTAAACTTGTTATGTGAGTGAGTTTGAAAGTGTGACATTGTTATCGAAGTGATTTCCATAGTGTCAACCTTTCTACTTAGTGAGTATCAGGGTGTAACATTGGTATGGAGTGTGTTCGACAGTGTTACATTGTTATATGTGAGATTCCCACCGTGTAAACTTGTTATGTGGGTGAGTTTCACAGTGTTACCTTGTATTTCGCTAAATTCGACATTGAAAATGTTACGTTAGTGAATTCCTCAGGGCAACCTTTTTAGGTGAGTGAGTCGCACACTGTAAACTCGCCGCTGTACCATTTCACATCTGGCATCTAGCACGAATTCCATTCCACATCCGGTATCTGTCCAGAAGATCATTCTACTCTGGCATCTCGCCGCTGTACCATTACACATCCAGCAACTGTCATGAAGTCCATTCCACATCCGGATTCACACAGAAGGACCATTCCACCTCCGGCATCTGGCAGGTGGACCATTCCATATCTGGCATCTGGCAGGTGGACCATTCCACATCTGGCATCTGGCAGGCAGACCATTCCACATTTGGTCTTTTGCAGGTGGACAATTCCACCGCCGGAATCTGGCAAGCATACAATTCCACATCTGGCATCTGGCACGAATTATATTGTACATCCAGAGTCTCACATGACGAACATTCCACCTCCGGCATTTGGCAGATGTACCATTCCACATCCGGAATGTGTCAGAGGAAAATTCCACATCCAGCATCTTCCAGGTGGACAATTCCACATCCATCATCTGTTAGGCTGAGCAGTCCAATTCCAGCAAATGGCAAGAAGATGATAGCAGATTCAGCATCTTACAGGCAGACCATTCCACATCCAGCATCTGGCAGGTAGTCAAGTCTAAATGCGGCATCTCGCTAGCGACCAGTCCACATCTGGCATCTATCAGGCAGCCTAGTCAATATCTGGCATCAAGTGGATGGACAATTCCACATCCGGCATCTGGCAGGCAGACCACTCCACATCCTGCATCTGGGGAATAAAAACCCATACTACATCTGGAATCTGGCAGCAAACCATTCCCCATCCTGCAACTGGCAGGTGGTCTATTCCACTCCAGCATCAGCCAGGCAGACCATTCCATAGCCAGCATCTGGCAGGGGACCATTCCACATCCTGAAACTGACAAGCATACCATTTCACATCTGGCATCTGGCACGAATTTCATTCCACATCCGGCATCCCGTCCAGAAGATCATTCTACATCCGGCATCTCGCCGCTGTACGATTACACATCCGGCATCTGGTACAAAGTCCATACCACATCCGGATTCTCACAGAAGGACCATTCCACCTACGGTATCTGGCAGGTGGAACATTCCACATCTGGCGACTCGCAGGTGGACAATTATACCTCCGACATCTTGCAGGTGGACAATTCCACATCTAGCATCTGGCACGAATTATATTGTACATCCACATTCTTACATGAGGACCATCTGGCAGATGTACCATTCCAAATCCGGAATGTGTCAGAGGAACATTCCACATCCAGCATCTTCCAGATGGACAATTCCACCTCTGGCATCTGTTAGGCAGAGCAGTCCATGTCCAGCAAATGGCAGGAAGATGATACCAGATTCAGCATCTTACTGGCAGACCATTCCACATCTAGCATGTGGCAGGTAGTCAATTCTAAATCCGGCATCTCACTGGCAGACCAGTCCAAATCTGGCATCTGGCAGGCCAAACACTCCACATTCAGTATCTGGCAGGAGTACCATTCCACATCTGGCATTTGGCAGCAAACAAATCCACATCCGGCGATGGACAGTATAACTTTGTTATGTGAGTGAGTTCCACAGTGTAACCGTGTTATGTGAGTCAGTTCCACAGTGTAAACTTGTCATATGAGAGAGTTGCACAGTATAATTTTGTTTACTTAGTGTAACCCATATTCCAAACTATATGTTAGTGTGTCCCACAGAGTAAACTTGTTGTGTGAGTAATTTAGACTGTGTGACCTTATTATGTGAGTGATTCCCACCATGTAAACTTTTTATGTGTCTGAGTTTCACTGTGTAACCTTATAATTTTGCTAAATTCGATATTGTTTGTTCGTGAGTTCCTCAGTGCAACTTTTTTAGGTGAGTGAGTTCCACAGTGTAACCGTGTTATGTAATTTACACAGTGTGACTTTGTTATGTGAGTGAGTCCCACCGTTTGACCTTGTTATATGAGAGAGTTTGAAAGTGTGACGTTGTTATGGAAGTGAATTCCACAGTGTCAACCTGTCTAGTTAGTGAGCCTCAGAGTGTAACATTGGTAGAGAGTGAGTTTGACTGTGTGACATTGTTATGTGTGAGATTCCCACAGTGTAAACTTGTTATGTGGGTGTGTTTCACAGTGTTACCTTGTAATTTTGCTAAATTCGATATTGAACATGTTATGTTAGTGAGTTCCTCAATGAACATGTTCTGGTGTGTGTGTTCCACAGTGTAACCGTGTTATTTTGGAGAGTTCCACAGTATAATTTTGGGTATTTAGGGCATCCCATATTGTAAACTTTATGTTAGTGAGTCCCACAGTGTAAATTTGTTACGTGAGTAATTTTCACAGTGTGACCTTATTATGTTAGTCCCACAAGTTGTCCTTATTATGTGAGAAATTCCCACAGAGTAAACTTGTAATGTCAGTGAGTTTGAAAGTGTGACATTGTTATAGAAGTGATTTCCACAGTGTCAACCTTTCTACTTAGTGAGTCTCAGGGTGTAACATTGGTATGGAGTGCGTTCGACAGTGTGACATTTTATGTGTGAAATTCCCAAGGTGTAAATTTGTTATGTGGGTGAGTTTCACAGTGTAACCTTGTAATTTTGCAAAATTCAGTATTGAAAATGTTATGTTAGTGAGTTCCTCAGTGCAACTTTTTTAGGTGAGTGTGTTCCACAGTGTGAGTGAGTCTCACCATTTGACCTTGTAACGTCAGTGAGTTTGAAAGTGTGACATTGTTATGGAAGTGAATTCCACAGTGTCAACCTGTCTAGTTAGTGGGCCTCAGAGTATGACATTGGTATAGAGTGAGTTTGACAGTGTGACATTGTTATGTGTGAGAGTCCCACCGTGTAAACTTGTTATGTGTCTGAGTTTCACAGTGTTACCTTTTAATTTCGCTAAATTCGATTTTGAAAATGTGATGTTAATGAGTTCCTCAGTGTAATCTTTTTAGGTGAGTAAGTCCCATGGTGTAAACTTGTTATGGGAGTAACTTACACAGTGTGACCGTATTATGTGAGTCCCAAAATTTGAACTTGTTGTGTGAGTGATTCCCACCATGTAAACTGGTTATCTGCCTGAGTTTCACAGTGTAACCATGTAATTTTGCTAAATTCGAAATTGAAAAAGTTATATTAGTGAGTTCCTCAGTGCAACTTTTTTAGGTGAGTGAGTTCCACAGTGTAAACTTGTTATGTGAGTGAGTTCCACAGTGTAAACTTGTCATGCGAGAGATTTGCACAGTATAATTTTGGGTATTTAGGGAATCCCATATTGTAAACTTTATGTTAGTGAGTAAATTTGTTCTGTGAGTAATTTACACAGTGTGACCTTATTATGTGCATCCCACAAATTGACCTTATTATGTGAGAGATTCCCAGAGTGTAAACTTGTTATGTGAGTGAGTTTGAAAGTGTGACATTGTTATCGAAGTGATTTCCATAGTGTCAACCTTTCTACTTAGTGAGTATCAGAGTGTAACATTGGTATGGAGTGTGTTCGACAGTGTTACATTGTTATATGTGAGATTCCCACCGTGTAAACTTGTTATGTGGGTGAGTTTCACAGTGTAACCTTGTAATTTCGCTAAATTCAGTATTGAAAATGTTATGTTAGTGAATTCCTCAGCATGACCTTTTTAGGTGAGTGAGTCCCACACTGTAAACTCACCGCTGTACCATTTCAAATCTGGCATCTGGCACGAATTCCATTCCACATCCGGTATATTGTCCAGAAGATCATTATAATCTGGCATCTCGCCGCTGTTCCATTACACATCCAGCATCTGTCATGAAGTCCATTCCACATCCGGATTCTCACAGAAGGACCATTCCACCTCCGGCATCTGGCAGGTGGACCATTCCACATCTGGCATCTGGCAGGCAGACCATTCCACATTTGTGTGTTTGCAGGTGGACAATTCCAACTCCAGGATCTTGCAAGCATACATATCCACATCTGGCATCTGGCACAAATTATATTGTACATCCAGAGCCTCACATGAGGAACATTCCACCTTCGTCATCTGGCAGATGTACCATTCCACATGCGGAATGTGTCAGAGGAACATTCCACATCCAGCATCTTCCAGGTGGACAATTCCACATCCATTATCTGTTAGGCTGAGCAGTCCAATTCCAGCAAATGGCAGGAAGATGATACCAGATTCAGCATCTTACAGGCAGACCATTCCACATCCAGCATCTGGCAGGTAGTCAATTCTAAATGCGGCATCTCGCTGGCAGACCAGTCCACATCTGGCATCTATCAGGCAGACTAGTCAATATCTGGGATCAAGTGGGTGGACAATGCCACATCTGGCATCAGGCAGTCCGACCACTCCACATGCTGCATCTGGGAAAAAAAAAACATTCTATATCTGGCATCTGGCAGCAAACCATTCCCCATCCTGCAACTGGCAGGTGGTCTATTCCACACCAGCATCAGCCAGGCAGACTATGCCATATCCAGCATCTGGCAGAGGACCATTCCACATCCTGAAACTGACAAGCATACCATTTCACATCTGGCATCTGGCACGAATTTCATTCCACATCCGGCATACGTCCAGAAGATCATTCCACATCCGGCATCTCGCCGCTGTAACATTACACGTCCGGCATCTGGTACAAAGTCCATTCCACATCCGGATTCTCACAGAAGGACCATTCCACCTCCGGCATCTGGCAGGTGGAACATTCCACATCTGCCGTCTCGCAGGTGGACAATTATACCTCCGACATCTTGCAGGTGCACAATTCCACATCTAGCATTTGGCACGAATTATATTGTAAATCCACATTCTCACATGAGGACCATCTGGCAGATGTACCATTCCAAATCCGGAATGTGTCAGAGGAACATTCCACATCCAGCATCTTCCAGATGGACAATTCCACATCTGGCATCTGTTAGGCAGAGCAGTCCATGTCCAGCAAATGGCAGGAAGATGATACCAGATTCAGCATCTTACTGGCAGACCATTCCACATCTAGCATGTGGCAGGTAGTCAATTCTAAATCCGGCATCTCACTGGCAGACCAGTCCAAATCTGGCATCTGGCAGGCCAAACACTCCACATTCAGTATCTGGCAGGAGTACCATTCCACATATGGCATTTGGCAGCAAACAAATCCACATCCGGCGATGGACAGTATAAACTTGTTATGTGGGTGAGTTTCACAGTGTTACCTTGTAATTTTGCTAAATTCGATATTGAACATGTTATGTTAGTGAGTTCCTCAATGAAACATGTTTAGGTGAGTGTGTTCCACAGTGTAACCGTGTTATTTTGGAGAGTTCCACAGTATAATTTTGGGTACTTAGGGCATCCCATATTGTAAACTTTATGTTAGTGAGTCCCACAGTGTAAATTTGTTCTGTGTGTAATTTACAAAGTGTGACCTTATTATGTGCATCCCACAAATTCACATTATGTGAGAGATTCCCAGAGTGTAAACTTGTTATGTGAGTGAGTTTGAAAGTGTGACATTGTTATCGAAGTGATTTCCATAGTGTCAACCTTTCTACTTAGTGAGTATCAGGGTGTAACATTGGTATGGAGTGTGTTCGACAGTGTTACATTGTTATATGTGAGATTCCCACCGTGTAAACTTGTTATGTGGGTGAGTTTCACAGTGTTACCTTGTATTTCGCTAAATTCGACATTGAAAATGTTACGTTAGTGAATTCCTCAGGGCAACCTTTTTAGGTGAGTGAGTCGCACACTGTAAACTCGCCGCTGTACCATTTCACATCTGGCATCTAGCACGAATTCCATTCCACATCCGGTATCTGTCCAGAAGATCATTCTACTCTGGCATCTCGCCGCTGTACCATTACACATCCAGCAACTGTCATGAAGTCCATTCCACATCCGGATTCACACAGAAGGACCATTCCACCTCCGGCATCTGGCAGGTGGACCATTCCATATCTGGCATCTGGCAGGTGGACCATTCCACATCTGGCATCTGGCAGGCAGACCATTCCACATTTGGTCTTTTGCAGGTGGACAATTCCACCGCCGGAATCTGGCAAGCATACAATTCCACATCTGGCATCTGGCACGAATTATATTGTACATCCAGAGTCTCACATGACGAACATTCCACCTCCGGCATTTGGCAGATGTACCATTCCACATCCGGAATGTGTCAGAGGAAAATTCCACATCCAGCATCTTCCAGGTGGACAATTCCACATCCATCATCTGTTAGGCTGAGCAGTCCAATTCCAGCAAATGGCAGGAAGATGATAGCAGATTCAGCATCTTACAGGCAGACCATTCCACATCCAGCATCTGGCAGGTAGTCAAGTCTAAATGCGGCATCTCGCTAGCGACCAGTCCACATCTGGCATCTATCAGGCAGCCTAGTCAATATCTGGCATCAAGTGGATGGACAATTCCACATCCGGCATCTGGCAGGCAGACCACTCCACATCCTGCATCTGGGGAATAAAAACCCATACTACATCTGGAATCTGGCAGCAAACCATTCCCCATCCTGCAACTGGCAGGTGGTCTATTCCACTCCAGCATCAGCCAGGCAGACCATTCCATAGCCAGCATCTGGCAGGGGACCATTCCACATCCTGAAACTGACAAGCATACCATTTCACATCTGGCATCTGGCACGAATTTCATTCCACATCCGGCATCCCGTCCAGAAGATCATTCTACATCCGGCATCTCGCCGCTGTACGATTACACATCCGGCATCTGGTACAAAGTCCATACCACATCCGGATTCTCACAGAAGGACCATTCCACCTACGGTATCTGGCAGGTGGAACATTCCACATCTGGCGACTCGCAGGTGGACAATTATACCTCCGACATCTTGCAGGTGGACAATTCCACATCTAGCATCTGGCACGAATTATATTGTACATCCACATTCTTACATGAGGACCATCTGGCAGATGTACCATTCCAAATCCGGAATGTGTCAGAGGAACATTCCACATCCAGCATCTTCCAGATGGACAATTCCACCTCTGGCATCTGTTAGGCAGAGCAGTCCATGTCCAGCAAATGGCAGGAAGATGATACCAGATTCAGCATCTTACTGGCAGACCATTCCACATCTAGCATGTGGCAGGTAGTCAATTCTAAATCCGGCATCTCACTGGCAGACCAGTCCAAATCTGGCATCTGGCAGGCCAAACACTCCACATTCAGTATCTGGCAGGAGTACCATTCCACATCTGGCATTTGGCAGCAAACAAATCCACATCCGGCGATGGACAGTATAAATTTGTTATGTGAGTGAGTTCCACAGTGTAACCGTGTTATGTGAGTCAGTTCCACAGTGTAAACTTGTCATATGAGAGAGTTGCACAGTATAATTTTGTTTACTTAGTGTAACCCATATTCCAAACTATATGTTAGTGTGTCCCACAGAGTAAACTTGTTGTGTGAGTAATTTAGACTGTGTGACCTTATTATGTGAGTGATTCCCACCATGTAAACTTGTTATGTGTCTGAGTTTCACTGTGTAACCTTATAATTTTGCTAAATTCGATATTGTTTGTTCGTGAGTTCCTCAGTGCAACTTTTTTAGGTGAGTGAGTTCCACAGTGTAACCGTGTTATGTAATTTACACAGTGTGACCTTGTTATGTGAGTGAGTCCCACCGTTTGACCTTGTTATATGAGAGAGTTTGAAAGTGTGACGTTGTTATGGAAGTGAATTCCACAGTGTCAACCTGTCTAGTTAGTGAGCCTCAGAGTGTAATATTGGTAGAGAGTGAGTTTGACTGTGTGACATTGTTATGTGTGAGATTCCCACAGTGTAAACTTGTTATGTGGGTGTGTTTCACAGTGTTACCTTGTAATTTTGCTAAATTCGATATTGAACATGTTATGTTAGTGAGTTCCTCAATGAAACATGTTCTGGTGTGTGTGCTCCACAGTGTAACCGTGTTATTTTGGAGAGTTCCACAGTATAATTTTGGGTATTTAGGGCATCCCATATTGTAAACTTTATGTTAGTGAGTCCCACAGTGTAAATTTGTTACGTGAGTAATTTTCACAGTGTGACCTTATTATGTTAGTCCCACAAGTTGTCCTTATTATGTGAGAAATTCCCACAGAGTAAACTTGTAATGTCAGTGAGTTTGAAAGTGTGACATTGTTATAGAAGTGATTTCCACAGTGTCAACCTTTCTACTTAGTGAGTCTCAGGGTGTAACATTGGTATGGAGTGCGTTCGACAGTGTGACATTTTATGTGTGAAATTCCCAAGGTGTAAATTTGTTATGTGGGTGAGTTTCACAGTGTAACCTTGTAATTTTGCAAAATTCAGTATTGAAAATGTTATGTTAGTGAGTTCCTCAGTGCAACTTTTTTAGGTGAGTGTGTTCCACAGTGTGAGTGAGTCTCACCATTTGACCTTGTAATGTCAGTGAGTTTGAAAGTGTGACATTGTTATGGAAGTGAATTCCACAGTGTCAACCTGTCTAGTTAGTGGGCCTCAGAGTATAACATTGGTATAGAGTGAGTTTGACAGTGTGACATTGTTATGTGTGAGAGTCCCACCGTGTAAACTTGTTATGTGTCTGAGTTTCACAGTGTTACCTTTTAATTTCGCTAAATTCGATTTTGAAAATGTGATGTTAATGAGTTCCTCAGTGTAATCTTTTTAGGTGAGTAAGTCCCATGGTGTAAACTTGTTATGGGAGTAACTTACACAGTGTGACCGTATTATGTGAGTCCCAAAATTTGAACTTGTTGTGTGAGTGATTCCCACCATGTAAACTGGTTATGTGCCTGAGTTTCACAGTGTAACCATGTAATTTTGCTAAATTCGAAATTGAAAAAGTTATATTAGTGAGTTCCTCAGTGCAACTTTTTTAGGTGAGTGAGTTCCACAGTGTAAACTTGTTATGTGAGTGAGTTCCACAGTGTAAACTTGTCATGCGAGAGATTTGCACAGTATAATTTTGGGTATTTAGGGAATACCATATTGTAAACTTTATGTTAGTGAGTAAATTTGTTCTGTGAGTAATTTACACAGTGTGACCTTATTATGTGCATCCCACAAATTCACCTTATTATGTGAGAGATTCCCAGAGTGTAAACTTGTTATATGAGAGAGTTTGAAAGTGTGACGTTGTTATGGAAGTGAATTCCACAGTGTCAACCTGTCTAGTTAGTGAGCCTCAGAGTGTAATATTGGTAGAGAGTGAGTTTGACTGTGTGACATTGTTATGTGTGAGATTCCCACAGTGTAAACTTGTTATGTGGGTGAGTTTCACAGTGTTACCTTGTAATTTTGCTAAATTCGATATTGAACATGTTATGTTAGTGAGTTCCTCAATGAAACGTGTTCTGGTGTGTGTGTTCCACAGTGTAACCGTGTTATTTTGGAGAGTTCCACAGTATAATTTTGGGTATTTAGGGCATCCCATATTGTAAACTTTGTGTTAGTGAGTCCCACAGTGTAAATTTGTTACGTGAGTAATTTTCACAGTGTGGCCTTATTATGTTAGTCCCACAAGTTGTCCTTATTATGTGAGAAATTCCCACAGAGTAAACTTGTAATGTCAGTGAGTTTGAAAGTGTGACATTGTTATCGAAGTGATTTCCACAGTGTCAACCTTTCTACTTAGTGAGTCTCAGGGTGTAACATTGGTATGGAGTGCGTTCGACAGTGTGACATTTTATGTGTGAAATTCCCAAGGTGTAAATTTGTTATGTGGGTGAGTTTCACAGTGTAACCTTGTAATTTTGCAAAATTCAGTATTGAAAATGTTATGTTAGTGAGTTCCTCAGTGCAACTTTTTTAGGTGAGTGTGTTCCACAGTGTGAGTGAGTCTCACCATTTGACCTTGTAATGTCAGTGAGTTTGAAAGTGTGACATTGTTATGGAAGTGAATTCCACAGTGTCAACCTGTCTAGTTAGTGGGCCTCAGAGTATAACATTGGTATAGAGTGAGTTTGACAGTGTGACATTGTTATGTGTGAGAGTCCCACCGTGTAAACTTGTTATGTGTCTGAGTTTCACAGTGTTACCTTTTAATTTCGCTAAATTCGATTTTGAAAATGTGATGTTAATGAGTTCCTCAGTGTAATCTTTTTAGGTGAGTAAGTCCCATGGTGTAAACTTGTTATGGGAGTAACTTACACAGTGTGACCGTATTATGTGAGTCCCAAAATTTGAACTTGTTGTGTGAGTGATTCCCACCATGTAAACTGGTTATGTGCCTGAGTTTCACAGTGTAACCATGTAATTTTGCTAAATTCGAAATTGAAAAAGTTATATTAGTGAGTTCCTCAGTGCAACTTTTTTAGGTGAGTGAGTTCCACAGTGTAAACTTGTTATGTGAGTGAGTTCCACAGTGTAAACTTGTCATGTGAGAGATTTGCACAGTATAATTTTGGGTACTTAGGGAATCCCATATTGTAAACTTTATGTTAGTGAGTAAATTTGTTCTGTGAGTAATTTACACAGTGTGACCTTATTATGTGCATCCCACAAATTCACCTTATTATGTGAGAGATTCCCAGAGTGTAAACTTGTTATGTGAGTGAGTTTGAAAGTGTGACATTGTTATCGAAGTGATTTCCATAGTGTCAACCTTTCTACTTAGTGAGTATCAGAGTGTAACATTGGTATGGAGTGTGTTCAACAGTGTTACATTGTTATATGTGAGATTCCCACCGTGTAAACTTGTTATGTGGGTGAGTTTCACAGTGTAACCTTGTAATTTCGCTAAATTCAGTATTGAAAATGTTATGTTAGTGAATTCCTCAGCATGACCTTTTTAGGTGAGTGAGTCCCACACTGTAAACTCACCGCTGTACCATTTCAAATCTGGCATCTGGCACGAATTCCATTCCACATCCGGTATATTGTCCAGAAGATCATTATAATCTGGCATCTCGCCGCTGTTCCATTACACATCCAGCATCTGTCATGAAGTCCATTCCACATCCGGATTCTCACAGAAGGACCATTCCACCTCCGGCATCTGGCAGGTGGACCATTCCACATCTGGCATCTGGCAGGCAGACCATTCCACATTTGTGTGTTTGCAGGTGGACAATTCCAACTCCGGGATCTTGCAAGCATACATATCCACATCTGGCATCTGGCACAAATTATATTGTACATCCAGAGCCTCACATGAGGAACATTCCACCTTCGTCATCTGGCAGATGTACCATTCCACATGCGGAATGTGTCAGAGGAACATTCCACATCCAGCATCTTCCAGGTGGACAATTCCACATCCATTATCTGTTAGGCTGAGCAGTCCAATTCCAGCAAATGGCAGGAAGATGATACCAGATTCAGCATCTTACAGGCAGACCATTCCACATCCAGCATCTGGCAGGTAGTCAATTCTAAATGCGGCATCTCGCTGGCAGACCAGTCCACATCTGGCATCTATCAGGCAGACTAGTCAATATCTGGGATCAAGTGGGTGGACAATGCCACATCTGGCATCAGGCAGTCCGACCACTCCACATGCTGCATCTGGGAAAAAAAAAACATTCTATATCTGGCATCTGGCAGCAAACCATTCCCCATCCTGCAACTGGCAGGTGGTCTATTCCACACCAGCATCAGCCAGGCAGACTATGCCATATCCAGCATCTGGCAGAGGACCATTCCACATCCTGAAACTGACAAGCATACCATTTCACATCTGGCATCTGGCACGAATTTCATTCCACATCCGGCATCCGTCCAGAAGATCATTCTACATCCGGCATCTCGCCGCTGTACCAATACACGTCCGGCATCTGGTACAAAGTCCATTCCACATCCGGATTCTCACAGAAGGACCATTCCACCTCCGGCATCTGGCAGGTGGAACATTCCACATCTGCCGTCTCGCAGGTGGACAATTATACCTCCGACATCTTGCAGGTGCACAATTCCACATCTAGCATTTGGCACGAATTATATTGTAAATCCACATTCTCACATGAGGACCATCTGGCAGATGTACCATTCCAAATCCGGAATGTGTCAGAGGAACATTCCACATCCAGCATCTTCCAGATGGACAATTCCACATCTGGCATCTGTTAGGCAGAGCAGTCCATGTCCAGCAAATGGCAGGAAGATGATACCAGATTCAGCATCTTACTGGCAGACCATTCCACATCTAGCATGTGGCAGGTAGTCAATTCTAAATCCGGCATCTCACTGGCAGACCAGTCCAAATCTGGCATCTGGCAGGCCAAACACTCCACATTCAGTATCTGGCAGGAGTACCATTCCACATATGGCATTTGGCAGCAAACAAATCCACATCCGGCGATGGACAGTATAAACTTGTTATGTGGGTGAGTTTCACAGTGTTACCTTGTAATTTTGCTAAATTCGATATTGAACATGTTATGTTAGTGAGTTCCTCAATGAAACATGTTTAGGTGAGTGTGTTCCACAGTGTAACCGTGTTATTTTGGAGAGTTCCACAGTATAATTTTGGGTACTTAGGGCATCCCATATTGTAAACTTTATGTTAGTGAGTCCCACAGTGTAAATTTGTTCTGTGTGTAATTTACAAAGTGTGACCTTATTATGTGCATCCCACAAATTCACATTATGTGAGAGATTCCCAGAGTGTAAACTTGTTATGTGAGTGAGTTTGAAAGTGTGACATTGTTATCGAAGTGATTTCCATAGTGTCAACCTTTCTACTTAGTGAGTATCAGGGTGTAACATTGGTATGGAGTGTGTTCGACAGTGTTACATTGTTATATGTGAGATTCCCACCGTGTAAACTTGTTATGTGGGTGAGTTTCACAGTGTTACCTTGTATTTCACTAAATTCGACATTGAAAATGTTCCGTTAGTGAATTCCTCAGGGCAACCTTTTTAGGTGAGTGAGTCGCACACTGTAAACTCGCCGCTGTACCATTTCACATCTGGCATCTAGCACGAATTCCATTCCACATCCGGTATCTGTCCAGAAGATCATTCTACTCTGGCATCTCGCCGCTGTACCATTACACATCCAGCAACTGTCATGAAGTCCATTCCACATCCGGATTCACACAGAAGGACCATTCCACCTCCGGCATCTGGCAGGTGGACCATTCCATATCTGGCATCTGGCAGGTGGACCATTCCACATCTGGCATCTGGCAGGCAGACCATTCCACATTTGGTCTTTTGCAGGTGGACAATTCCACCGCCGGAATCTGGCAAGCATACAATTCCACATCTGGCATCTGGCACGAATTATATTGTACATCCAGAGTCTCACATGACGAACATTCCACCTCCGGCATTTGGCAGATGTACCATTCCACATCCGGAATGTGTCAGAGGAAAATTCCACATCCAGCATCTTCCAGGTGGACAATTCCACATCCATCATCTGTTAGGCTGAGCAGTCCAATTCCAGCAAATGGCAGGAAGATGATAGCAGATTCAGCATCTTACAGGCAGACCATTCCACATCCAGCATCTGGCAGGTAGTCAAGTCTAAATGCGGCATCTCGCTAGCGACCAGTCCACATCTGGCATCTATCAGGCAGCCTAGTCAATATCTGGCATCAAGTGGATGGACAATTCCACATCCGGCATCTGGCAGGCAGACCACTCCACATCCTGCATCTGGGGAATAAAAACCCATACTACATCTGGAATCTGGCAGCAAACCATTCCCCATCCTGCAACTGGCAGGTGGTCTATTCCACTCCAGCATCAGCCAGGCAGACCATTCCATAGCCAGCATCTGGCAGGGGACCATTCCACATCCTGAAACTGACAAGCATACCATTTCACATCTGGCATCTGGCACGAATTTCATTCCACATCCGGCATCCCGTCCAGAAGATCATTCTACATCCGGCATCTCGCCGCTGTACGATTACACATCCGGCATCTGGTACAAAGTCCATACCACATCCGGATTCTCACAGAAGGACCATTCCACCTACGGTATCTGGCAGGTGGAACATTCCACATCTGGCGACTCGCAGGTGGACAATTATACCTCCGACATCTTGCAGGTGGACAATTCCACATCTAGCATCTGGCACGAATTATATTGTACATCCACATTCTTACATGAGGACCATCTGGCAGATGTACCATTCCAAATCCGGAATGTGTCAGAGGAACATTCCACATCCAGCATCTTCCAGATGGACAATTCCACCTCTGGCATCTGTTAGGCAGAGCAGTCCATGTCCAGCAAATGGCAGGAAGATGATACCAGATTCAGCATCTTACTGGCAGACCATTCCACATCTAGCATGTGGCAGGTAGTCAATTCTAAATCCGGCATCTCACTGGCAGACCAGTCCAAATCTGGCATCTGGCAGGCCAAACACTCCACATTCAGTATCTGGCAGGAGTACCATTCCACATCTGGCATTTGGCAGCAAACAAATCCACATCCGGCGATGGACAGTATAAATTTGTTATGTGAGTGAGTTCCACAGTGTAACCGTGTTATGTGAGTCAGTTCCACAGTGTAAACTTGTCATATGAGAGAGTTGCACAGTATAATTTTGTTTACTTAGTGTAACCCATATTCCAAACTATATGTTAGTGTGTCCCACAGAGTAAACTTGTTGTGTGAGTAATTTAGACTGTGTGACCTTATTATGTGAGTGATTCCCACCATGTAAACTTGTTATGTGTCTGAGTTTCACTGTGTAACCTTATAATTTTGCTAAATTCGATATTGTTTGTTCGTGAGTTCCTCAGTGCAACTTTTTTAGGTGAGTGAGTTCCACAGTGTAACCGTGTTATGTAATTTACACAGTGTGACCTTGTTATGTGAGTGAGTCCCACCGTTTGACCTTGTTATATGAGAGAGTTTGAAAGTGTGACGTTGTTATGGAAGTGAATTCCACAGTGTCAACCTGTCTAGTTAGTGAGCCTCAGAGTGTAATATTGGTAGAGAGTGAGTTTGACTGTGTGACATTGTTATGTGTGAGATTCCCACAGTGTAAACTTGTTATGTGGGTGTGTTTCACAGTGTTACCTTGTAATTTTGCTAAATTCGATATTGAACATGTTATGTTAGTGAGTTCCTCAATGAAACATGTTCTGGTGTGTGTGCTCCACAGTGTAACCGTGTTATTTTGGAGAGTTCCACAGTATAATTTTGGGTATTTAGGGCATCCCATATTGTAAACTTTATGTTAGTGAGTCCCACAGTGTAAATTTGTTACGTGAGTAATTTTCACAGTGTGACCTTATTATGTTAGTCCCACAAGTTGTCCTTATTATGTGAGAAATTCCCACAGAGTAAACTTGTAATGTCAGTGAGTTTGAAAGTGTGACATTGTTATAGAAGTGATTTCCACAGTGTCAACCTTTCTACTTAGTGAGTCTCAGGGTGTAACATTGGTATGGAGTGCGTTCGACAGTGTGACATTTTATGTGTGAAATTCCCAAGGTGTAAATTTGTTATGTGGGTGAGTTTCACAGTGTAACCTTGTAATTTTGCAAAATTCAGTATTGAAAATGTTATGTTAGTGAGTTCCTCAGTGCAACTTTTTTAGGTGAGTGTGTTCCACAGTGTGAGTGAGTCTCACCATTTGACCTTGTAATGTCAGTGAGTTTGAAAGTGTGACATTGTTATGGAAGTGAATTCCACAGTGTCAACCTTTCTACTTAGTGAGTATCAGTGTGTAACATTGGTATGGAGTGTGTTCGACAGTGTTACATTGTTATATGTGAGATTCCCACCGTGTAAACTTGTTATGTGGGTGAGTTTCACAGTGTAACCTTGTAATTTCGCTAAATTCAGTATTGAAAATGTTATGTTAGTGAATTCCTCAGCATGACCTTTTTAGGTGAGTGAGTCACACACTGTAAACTCACCGCTGTACCATTTCAAATCTGGCATCTGGCACGAATTCCATTCCACATCCGGTATATTGTCCAGAAGATCATTATAATCTGGCATCTCGCCGCTGTTCCATTACACATCCAGCATCTGTCATGAAGTCCATTCCACATCCGGATTCTCACAGAAGGACCATTCCACCTCCGGCATCTGGCAGGTGGACCATTCCACATCTGGCATCTGGCAGGCAGACCATTCCACATTTGTGTGTTTGCAGGTGGACAATTCCACCTCCGGTATCTGGCAAGCATACAATTCCACATCTGGCATCTGGCACGAATTATATTGTACATCCAGAGTCTCACATGAGGAACAATCCACCTCCGGCATCTGGCAGATGTACCATTCCACATGCGGAATGTGTCAGAGGAACATTCCAATTCCACATCCAGCATCTTCCAGGTGGACAATTCCACATCCACTATCTGTTAGGCTGAGCAGTCCAATTCCAGCAAATGGCAGGAAGATGATACCAGATTCAGCATCTTACAGGCAGACCATTCCACATCCAGCATCTGGCAGGTAGTCAATTCTAAATGCGGCATCTCGCTGGCAGACCAGTCCACATCTGGCATCTATCAGGCAGACTAGTCAATATCTGGGATCAAGTGGGTGGACAATGCCACATCTGGCATCAGGCAGTCCGACCACTCCACATGCTGCATCTGGGAAAAAAAACATTCTATATCTGGCATCTGGCAGCAAACCATTCCCCATCCTGCAACTGGCAGGTGGTCTATTCCACACCAGCATCAGCCAGGCAGACTATGCCATATCCAGCATCTGGCAGAGGACCATTCCACATCCTGAAACTGACAAGCATACCATTTCACATCTGGCATCTGGCACGAATTTCATTCCACATCCGGCATCCGTCCAGAAGATCATTCTACATCCGGCATCTCGCCGCTGTACCATTACACGTCCGGCATCTGGTACAAAGTCCATTCCACATCCGGATTCTCACAGAAGGACCATTCCACCTCCGGCATCTGGCAGGTGGAACATTCCACATCTGCCGTCTCGCAGGTGGACAATTATACCTCCGACATCTTGCAGGTGCACAATTCCACATCCAGCATTTGGCACGAATTATATTGTAAATCCACATTCTCACATGAGGACCATCTGGCAGATGTACCATTCCAAATCCGGAATGTGTCAGAGGAACATTCCACATCCAGCATCTTCCAGATGGACAATTCCACATCTGGTATCTGTTAGGCAGAGCAGTCCATGTCCAGCAAATGGCAGGAAGATGATACGAGATTCAGCATCTTACTGGCAGACCATTCCACATCTAGCATGTGGCAGGTAGTCAATTCTAAATCCGGCATCTCACTGGCAGACCAGTCCAAATCTGGCATCTGGCAGGCCAAACACTCCACATTCAGTATCTGGTAGGAGTACCATTCCACATCTGGCATTTGGCAGCAAACAAATCCACATCCGGCGATGGACAGTATAAACTTGTTATGTGGGTGAGTTTCACAGTGTTACCTTGTAATTTTGCTAAATTCGATATTGAACATGTTATGTTAGTGAGTTCCTCAATGAAACATGTTTAGGTGAGTGTGTTCCACAGTGTAACCATGTTATTTTGGAGAGTTCCACAGTATAATTTTGGGTACTTAGGGCATCCCATATTGTAAACTTTATGTTAGTGAGTCCCACAGTGTAAATTTGTTCTGTGTGTAATTTACAAAGTGTGACCTTATTATGTGCATCCCACAAATTCACATTATGTGAGAGATTCCCAGAGTGTAAACTTGTTATGTGAGTGAGTTTGAAAGTGTGACATTGTTATCGAAGTGATTTCCATAGTGTCAACCTTTCTACTTAGTGAGTATCAGGGTGTAACATTGGTATGGAGTGTGTTCGACAGTGTTACATTGTTATATGTGAGATTCCCACCGTGTAAACTTGTTATGTGGGTGAGTTTCACAGTGTTACCTTGTATTTCGCTAAATTCGACATTGAAAATGTTACGTTAGTGAATTCCTCAGGGCAACCTTTTTAGGTGAGTGAGTCGCACACTGTAAACTCGCCGCTGTACCATTTCACATCTGGCATCTAGCACGAATTCCATTCCACATCCGGTATCTGTCCAGAAGATCATTCTTCTCTGGCATCTCGCCGCTGTACCATTACACATCCAGCAACTGTCATGAAGTCCATTCCACATCCGGATTCACACAGAAGGACCATTCCACCTCCGGCATCTGGCAGGTGGACCATTCCATATCTGGCATCTGGCAGGTGGACCATTCCACATCTGGCATCTGGCAGGCAGACCATTCCACATTTGGTCTTTTGCAGGTGGACAATTCCACCTCCGGAATCTGGCAAGCATACAATTCCACATCTGGCATCTGGCACGAATTATATTGTACATCCAGAGTCTCACATGACGAACATTCCACCTCCGGCATCTGGCAGATGTACCATTCCACATCCGGAATGTGTCAGAGGAAAATTCCACATCCAGCATCTTCCAGGTGGACAATTCCACATCCATCATCTGTTAGGCTGAGCAGTCCAATTCCAGCAAATGGCAGGAAGATGATAGCAGATTCAGCATCTTACAGGCAGACCATTCCACATCCAGCATCTGGCAGGTAGTCAAGTCTAAATGCGGCATCTCGCTAGCGACCAGTCCACATCTGGCATCTATCAGGCTGCCTAGTCAATATCTGGCATCAAGTGGATGGACAATTCCACATCCGGCATCTGGCAGGCAGACCACTCCACATCCTGCATCTGGGGAATAAAAACCCATACTACATCTGGAATCTGGCAGCAAACCATTCCCCATCCTGCAACTGGCAGGTGGTCTATTCCACTCCAGCATCAGCCAGGCAGACCATTCCATAGCCAGCATCTGGCAGAGGACCATTCCACATCCTGAAACTGACAAGCATACCATTTCACATCTGGCATCTGGCACGAATTTCATTCCACATCCGGCATCCCGTCCAGAAGATCATTCTACATCCGGCATCTCGCCGCTGTACGATTACACATCCGGCATCTGGTACAAAGTCCATACCACATCCGGATTCTCACAGAAGGACCATTCCACCTATGGCATCTGGCAGGTGGAACATTCCACATCTGGCGACTCGCAGGTGGACAATTATACCTCCGACATCTTGCAGGTGGACAATTCCACATCTAGCATCTGGCACGAATTATATTGTACATCCACATTCTTACATGAGGACCATCTGGCAGATGTACCATTCCAAATCCGGAATGTGTCAGAGGAACATTCCACATCCAGCATCTTCCAGATGGACAATTCCACATCTGGCATCTGTTAGGCAGAGCAGTCCATGTCCAGCAAATGGCAGGAAGATGATACCAGATTCAGCATCTTACTGGCAGACCATTCCACATCTAGCATGTGGCAGGTAGTCAATTCTAAATCCGGCATCTCACTGGCAGACCAGTCCAAATCTGGCATCTGGCAGGCCAAACACTCCACATTCAGTATCTGGCAGGAGTACCATTCCACATCTGGCATTTGGCAGCAAACAAATCCACATCCGGCGATGGACAGTATAAACTTGTTATGTGGGTGAGTTTCACAGTGTTACCTTGTAATTTTGCTAAATTCGATATTGAACATGTTATGTTAGTGAGTTCCTCAATGAAACATGTTTAGGTGAGTGTGTTCCACAGTGTAACCGTGTTATTTTGGAGAGTTCCACAGTATAATTTTGGGTATTTAGGGCATCCCATATTGTAAACTTTGTGTTAGTGAGTCCCACAGTGTAAATTTGTTACGTGAGTAATTTTCACAGTGTGACCTTATTATGTTAGTCCCACAAGTTGTCCTTATTATGTGAGAAATTCCCACAGAGTAAACTTGTAATGTCAGTGAGTTTGAAAGTGTGACATTGTTATAGAAGTGATTTCCACAGTGTCAACCTTTCTACTTAGTGAGTCTCAGGGTGTAACATTGGTATGGAGTGCGTTCGACAGTGTGACATTTTATGTGTGAAATTCCCAAGGTGTAAATTTGTTATGTGGGTGAGTTTCACAGTGTAACCTTGTAATTTTGCAAAATTCAGTATTGAAAATGTTATGTTAGTGAGTTCCTCAGTGCAACTTTTTTAGGTGAGTGTGTTCCACAGTGTGAGTGAGTCTCACCATTTGACCTTGTAATGTCAGTGAGTTTGAAAGTGTGACATTGTTATGGAAGTGAATTCCACAGTGTCAACCTGTCTAGTTAGTGGGCCTCAGAGTATAACATTGGTATAGAGTGAGTTTGACAGTGTGACATTGTTATGTGTGAGAGTCCCACCGTGTAAACTTGTTATGTGTCTGAGTTTCACAGTGTTACCTTTTAATTTCGCTAAATTCGATTTTGAAAATGTGATGTTAATGAGTTCCTCAGTGTAATCTTTTTAGGTGAGTAAGTCCCATGGTGTAAACTTGTTATGGGAGTAACTTACACAGTGTGACCGTATTATGTGAGTCCCAAAATTTGACCTTGTTGTGTGAGTGATTCCCACCATGTAAACTGGTTATGTGCCTGAGTTTCACAGTGTAACCATGTAATTTTGCTAAATTCGAAATTGAAAAAGTTATATTAGTGAGTTCCTCAGTGCAACTTTTTTAGGTGAGTGAGTTCCACAGTGTAAACTTGTTATGTGAGTGAGTTCCACAGTGTAAACTTGTCATGTGAGAGATTTGCACAGTATAATTTTGGGTACTTAAGGAATCCCATATTGTAAACTTGATGTTAGTGAGTCCCACAGTGTAAATATGTTCTGTGAGTAATTTACACAGTGTGACCTTATTATGTGCATCCCACAAATTCACCTTATTATGTGAGAGATTCCCAGAGTGTAAACTTGTTATGTGAGTGAGTTTGAAAGTGTGACATTGTTATCGAAGTGATTTCCATAGTGTCAACCTTTCTACTTAGTGAGTATCAGAGTGTAACATTGGTATGGAGTGTGTTCAACAGTGTTACATTGTTATATGTGAGATTCCCACCGTGTAAACTTGTTATGTGGGTGAGTTTCACAGTGTAACCTTGTAATTTCGCTAAATTCAGTATTGAAAATGTTATGTTAGTGAATTCCTCAGCATGACCTTTTTAGGTGAGTGAGTCCCACACTGTAAACTCACCGCTGTACCATTTCAAATCTGGCATCTGGCACGAATTCCATTCCACATCCGGTATATTGTCAAGAAGATCATTATAATCTGGCATCTCGCCGCTGTTCCATTACACATCCAGCATCTGTCATGAAGTCCATTCCACATCCGGATTCTCACAGAAGGACCATTCCACCTCCGGCATCTGGCAGGTGGACCATTCCACATCTGGCATCTGGCAGGCAGACCATTCCACATTTGTGTGTTTGCAGGTGGACAATTCCAACTCCGGGATCTTGCAAGCATACATATCCACATCTGGCATCTGGCACAAATTATATTGTACATCCAGAGCCTCACATGAGGAACATTCCACCTTCGTCATCTGGCAGATGTACCATTCCACATGCGGAATGTGTCAGAGGAACATTCCACATCCAGCATCTTCCAGGTGGACAATTCCACATCCATTATCTGTTAGGCTGAGCAGTCCAATTCCAGCAAATGGCAGGAAGATGATACCAGATTCAGCATCTTACAGGCAGACCATTCCACATCCAGCATCTGGCAGGTAGTCAATTCTAAATGCGGCATCTCGCTGGCAGACCAGTCCACATCTGGCATCTATCAGGCAGACTAGTCAATATCTGGGATCAAGTGGGTGGACAATGCCACATCTGGCATCAGGCAGTCCGACCACTCCACATGCTGCATCTGGGAAAAAAAAAACATTCTATATCTGGCATCTGGCAGCAAACCATTCCCCATCCTGCAACTGGCAGGTGGTTTATTCCACACCAGCATCAGCCAGGCAGACTATGCCATATCCAGCATCTGGCAGAGGACCATTCCACATCCTGAAACTGACAAGCATACCATTTCACATCTGGCATCTGGCACGAATTTCATTCCACATCCGGCATCCGTCCAGAAGATCATTCTACATCCGGCATCTCGCCGCTGTACCATTACACGTCCGGCATCTGGTACAAAGTCCATTCCACATCCAGATTCTCACAGAAGGACCATTCCACCTCCGGCATCTAGCAGGTGGAACATTCCACATCTGCCGTCTCGCAGGTGGACAATTATACCTCCGACATCTTGCAGGTGCACAATTCCACATCTAGCATTTGGCACGAATTATATTGTAAATCCACATTCTCACATGAGGACCATCTGGCAGATGTACCATTCCAAATCCGGAATGTGTCAGAGGAACATTCCACATCCAGCATCTTCCAGATGGACAATTCCACATCTGGCATCTGTTAGGCAGAGCAGTCCATGTCCAGCAAATGGCAGGAAGATGATACCAGATTCAGCATCTTACTGGCAGACCATTCCACATCTAGCATGTGGCAGGTAGTCAATTCTAAATCCGGCATCTCACTGGCAGACCAGTCCAAATCTGGCATCTGGCAGGCCAAACACTCCACATTCAGTATCTGGCAGGAGTACCATTCCACATCTGGCATTTGGCAGCAAACAAATCCACATCCGGCGATGGACAGTATAAACTTGTTATGTGGGTGAGTTTCACAGTGTTACCTTGTAATTTTGCTAAATTCGATATTGAACATGTTATGTTAGTGAGTTCCTCAATGAAACATGTTTAGGTGAGTGTGTTCCACAGTGTAACCGTGTTATTTTGGAGAGTTCCACAGTATAATTTTGGGTACTTAGGGCATCCCATATTGTAAACTTTATGTTAGTGAGTCCCAC
The DNA here is from genome assembly GCF_036971445.1 of Narcine bancroftii. Taxonomy (NCBI): domain Eukaryota; kingdom Metazoa; phylum Chordata; class Chondrichthyes; order Torpediniformes; family Narcinidae; genus Narcine; species Narcine bancroftii. The sequence continues at coordinate 1,459,088 of NW_027211899.1, forward strand.
AGTGTAAATTTGTTCTGTGTGTAATTTACAAAGTGTGACCTTATTATGTGCATCCCACAAATTCACATTATGTGAGAGATTCCCAGAGTGTAAACTTGTTATGTGAGTGAGTTTGAAAGTGTGACATTGTTATCGAAGTGATTTCCATAGTGTCAACCTTTCTACTTAGTGAGTATCAGGGTGTAACATTGGTATGGAGTGTGTTCGACAGTGTTACATTGTTATATGTGAGATTCCCACCGTGTAAACTTGTTATGTGGGTGAGTTTCACAGTGTTACCTTATTATGTTAGTCCCACAAGTTGTCCTTATTATGTGAGAAATTCCCACAGAGTAAACTTGTAATGTCAGTGAGTTTGAAAGTGTGACATTGTTATAGAAGTGATTTCCACAGTGTCAACCTTTCTACTTAGTGAGTCTCAGGGTGTAACATTGGTATGGAGTGCGTTCGACAGTGTGACATTTTATGTGTGAAATTCCCAAGGTGTAAATTTGTTATGTGGGTGAGTTTCACAGTGTAACCTTGTAATTTTGCAAAATTCAGTATTGAAAATGTTATGTTAGTGAGTTCCTCAGTGCAACTTTTTTAGGTGAGTGTGTTCCACAGTGTGAGTGAGTCTCACCATTTGACCTTGTAATGTCAGTGAGTTTGAAAGTGTGACATTGTTATGGAAGTGAATTCCACAGTGTCAACCTGTCTAGTTAGTGGGCCTCAGAGTATAACATTGGTATAGAGTGAGTTTGACAGTGTGACATTGTTATGTGTGAGAGTCCCACCGTGTAAACTTGTTATGTGTCTGAGTTTCACAGTGTTACCTTTTAATTTCGCTAAATTCGATTTTGAAAATGTGATGTTAATGAGTTCCTCAGTGTAATCTTTTTAGGTGAGTAAGTCCCATGGTGTAAACTTGTTATGGGAGTAACTTACACAGTGTGACCGTATTATGTGAGTCCCAAAATTTGAACTTGTTGTGTGAGTGATTCCCACCATGTAAACTGGTTATGTGCCTGAGTTTCACAGTGTAACCATGTAATTTTGCTAAATTCGAAATTGAAAAAGTTATATTAGTGAGTTCCTCAGTGCAACTTTTTTAGGTGAGTGAGTTCCACAGTGTAAACTTGTTATGTGAGTGAGTTCCACAGTGTAAACTTGTCATGTGAGAGATTTGCACAGTATAATTTTGGGTACTTAGGGAATCCCATATTGTAAACTTTATGTTAGTGAGTAAATTTGTTCTGTGAGTAATTTACACAGTGTGACCTTATTATGTGCATCCCACAAATTCACCTTATTATGTGAGAGATTCCCAGAGTGTAAACTTGTTATGTGAGTGAGTTTGAAAGTGTGACATTGTTATCGAAGTGATTTCCATAGTGTCAACCTTTCTACTTAGTGAGTATCAGTGTGTAACATTGGTATGGAGTGTGTTCGACAGTGTTACATTGTTATATGTGAGATTCCCACCGTGTAAACTTGTTATGTGGGTGAGTTTCACAGTGTAACCTTGTAATTTCGCTAAATTCAGTATTGAAAATGTTATGTTAGTGAATTCCTCAGCATGACCTTTTTAGGTGAGTGAGTCCCACACTGTAAACTCACCGCTGTACCATTTCAAATCTGGCATCTGGCACGAATTCCATTCCACATCCGGTATATTGTCCAGAAGATCATTATAATCTGGCATCTCGCCGCTGTTCCATTACACATCCAGCATCTGTCATGAAGTCCATTCCACATCCGGATTCTCACAGAAGGACCATTCCACCTCCGGCATCTGGCAGGTGGACCATTCCACATCTGGCATCTGGCAGGCAGACCATTCCACATTTGTGTGTTTGCAGGTGGACAATTCCAACTCCGGGATCTTGCAAGCATACATATCCACATCTGGCATCTGGCACAAATTATATTGTACATCCAGAGCCTCACATGAGGAACATTCCACCTTCGTCATCTGGCAGATGTACCATTCCACATGCGGAATGTGTCAGAGGAACATTCCACATCCAGCATCTTCCAGGTGGACAATTCCACATCCATTATCTGTTAGGCTGAGCAGTCCAATTCCAGCAAATGGCAGGAAGATGATACCAGATTCAGCATCTTACAGGCAGACCATTCCACATCCAGCATCTGGCAGGTAGTCAATTCTAAATGCGGCATCTCGCTGGCAGACCAGTCCACATCTGGCATCTATCAGGCAGACTAGTCAATATCTGGGATCAAGTGGGTGGACAATGCCACATCTGGCATCAGGCAGTCTGACCACTCCACATGCTGCATCTGGGAAAAAAAAAACATTCTATATCTGGCATCTGGCAGCAAACCATTCCCCATCCTGCAACTGGCAGGTGGTCTATTCCACACCAGCATCAGCCAGGCAGACTATGCCATATCCAGCATCTGGCAGAGGACCATTCCACATCCTGAAACTGACAAGCATACCATTTCACATCTGGCATCTGGCACGAATTTCATTCCACATCCGGCATCCGTCCAGAAGATCATTCTACATCCGGCATCTCGCCGCTGTACCATTACACGTCCGGCATCTGGTACAAAGTCCATTCCACATCCAGATTCTCACAGAAGGACCATTCCACCTCCGGCATCTAGCAGGTGGAACATTCCACATCTGCCGTCTCGCAGGTGGACAATTATACCTCCGACATCTTGCAGGTGCACAATTCCACATCTAGCATTTGGCACGAATTATATTGTAAATCCACATTCTCACATGAGGACCATCTGGCAGATGTACCATTCCAAATCCGGAATGTGTCAGAGGAACATTCCACATCCAGCATCTTCCAGATGGACAATTCCACATCTGGCATCTGTTAGGCAGAGCAGTCCATGTCCAGCAAATGGCAGGAAGATGATACCAGATTCAGCATCTTACTGGCAGACCATTCCACATCTAGCATGTGGCAGGTAGTCAATTCTAAATCCGGCATCTCACTGGCAGACCAGTCCAAATCTGGCATCTGGCAGGCCAAACACTCCACATTCAGTATCTGGCAGGAGTACCATTCCACATCTGGCATTTGGCAGCAAACAAATCCACATCCGGCGATGGACAGTATAAACTTGTTATGTGGGTGAGTTTCACAGTGTTACCTTGTAATTTTGCTAAATTCGATATTGAACATGTTATGTTAGTGAGTTCCTCAATGAAACATGTTTAGGTGAGTGTGTTCCACAGTGTAACCGTGTTATTTTGGAGAGTTCCACAGTATAATTTTGGGTACTTAGGGCATCCCATATTGTAAACTTTATGTTAGTGAGTCCCACAGTGTAAATTTGTTCTGTGTGTAATTTACAAAGTGTGACCTTATTATGTGCATCCCACAAATTCACATTATGTGAGAGATTCCCAGAGTGTAAACTTGTTATGTGAGTGAGTTTGAAAGTGTGACATTGTTATCGAAGTGATTTCCATAGTGTCAACCTTTCTACTTAGTGAGTATCAGGGTGTAACATTGGTATGGAGTGTGTTCGACAGTGTTACATTGTTATATGTGAGATTCCCACCGTGTAAACTTGTTATGTGGGTGAGTTTCACAGTGTTACCTTGTATTTCGCTAAATTCGACATTGAAAATGTTACGTTAGTGAATTCCTCAGGGCAACCTTTTTAGGTGAGTGAGTCGCACACTGTAAACTCGCCGCTGTACCATTTCACATCTGGCATCTAGCACGAATTCCATTCCACATCCGGTATCTGTCCAGAAGATCATTCTTCTCTGGCATCTCGCCGCTGTACCATTACACATCCAGCAACTGTCATGAAGTCCATTCCACATCCGGATTCACACAGAAGGACCATTCCACCTCCGGCATCTGGCAGGTGGACCATTCCATATCTGGCATCTGGCAGGTGGACCATTCCACATCTGGCATCTGGCAGGCAGACCATTCCACATTTGGTCTTTTGCAGGTGGACAATTCCACCTCCGGAATCTGGCAAGCATACAATTCCACATCTGGCATCTGGCACGAATTATATTGTACATCCAGAGTCTCACATGACGAACATTCCACCTCCGGCATCTGGCAGATGTACCATTCCACATCCGGAATGTGTCAGAGGAAAATTCCACATCCAGCATCTTCCAGGTGGACAATTCCACATCCATCATCTGTTAGGCTGAGCAGTCCAATTCCAGCAAATGGCAGGAAGATGATAGCAGATTCAGCATCTTACAGGCAGACCATTCCACATCCAGCATCTGGCAGGTAGTCAAGTCTAAATGCGGCATCTCGCTAGCGACCAGTCCACATCTGGCATCTATCAGGCAGCCTAGTCAATATCTGGCATCAAGTGGATGGACAATTCCACATCCGGCATCTGGCAGGCAGACCACTCCACATCCTGCATCTGGGGAATAAAAACCCATACTACATCTGGAATCTGGCAGCAAACCATTCCCCATCCTGCAACTGGCAGGTGGTCTATTCCACTCCAGCATCAGCCAGGCAGACCATTCCATAGCCAGCATCTGGCAGGGGACCATTCCACATCCTGAAACTGACAAGCATACCATTTCACATCTGGCATCTGGCACGAATTTCATTCCACATCCGGCATCACGTCCAGAAGATCATTCTACATCCGGCATCTCGCCGCTGTACGATTACACATCCGGCATCTGGTACAAAGTCCATACCACATCCGGATTCTCACAGAAGGACCATTCCACCTATGGCATCTGGCAGGTGGAACATTCCACATCTGGCGACTCGCAGGTGGACAATTATACCTCCGACATCTTGCAGGTGGACAATTCCACATCTAGCATCTGGCACGAATTATATTGTACATCCACATTCTTACATGAGGACCATCTGGCAGATGTACCATTCCAAATCCGGAATGTGTCAGAGGAACATTCCACATCCAGCATCTTCCAGATGGACAATTCCACATCTGGCATCTGTTAGGCAGAGCAGTCCATGTCCAGCAAATGGCAGGAAGATGATACCAGATTCAGCATCTTACTGGCAGACCATTCCACATCTAGCATGTGGCAGGTAGTCAATTCTAAATCCGGCATCTCACTGGCAGACCAGTCCAAATCTGGCATCTGGCAGGCCAAACACTCCACATTCAGTATCTGGCAGGAGTACCATTCCACATCTGGCATTTGGCAGCAAACAAATCCACATCCGGCGATGGACAGTATAAACTTGTTATGTGGGTGAGTTTCACAGTGTTACCTTGTAATTTTGCTAAATTCGATATTGAACATGTTATGTTAGTGAGTTCCTCAATGAAACATGTTTAGGTGAGTGTGTTCCACAGTGTAACCGTGTTATTTTGGAGAGTTCCACAGTATAATTTTGGGTATTTAGGGCATCCCATATTGTAAACTTTGTGTTAGTGAGTCCCACAGTGTAAATTTGTTACGTGAGTAATTTTCACAGTGTGACCTTATTATGTTAGTCCCACAAGTTGTCCTTATTATGTGAGAAATTCCCACAGAGTAAACTTGTAATGTCAGTGAGTTTGAAAGTGTGACATTGTTATAGAAGTGATTTCCACAGTGTCAACCTTTCTACTTAGTGAGTCTCAGGGTGTAACATTGGTATGGAGTGCGTTCGACAGTGTGACATTTTATGTGTGAAATTCCCAAGGTGTAAATTTGTTATGTGGGTGAGTTTCACAGTGTAACCTTGTAATTTTGCAAAATTCAGTATTGAAAATGTTATGTTAGTGAGTTCCTCAGTGCAACTTTTTTAGGTGAGTGTGTTCCACAGTGTGAGTGAGTCTCACCATTTGACCTTGTAATGTCAGTGAGTTTGAAAGTGTGACATTGTTATGGAAGTGAATTCCACAGTGTCAACCTGTCTAGTTAGTGGGCCTCAGAGTATAACATTGGTATAGAGTGAGTTTGACAGTGTGACATTGTTATGTGTGAGAGTCCCACCGTGTAAACTTGTTATGTGTCTGAGTTTCACAGTGTTACCTTTTAATTTCGCTAAATTCGATTTTGAAAATGTGATGTTAATGAGTTCCTCAGTGTAATCTTTTTAGGTGAGTAAGTCCCATGGTGTAAACTTGTTATGGGAGTAACTTACACAGTGTGACCGTATTATGTGAGTCCCAAAATTTGACCTTGTTGTGTGAGTGATTCCCACCATGTAAACTGGTTATGTGCCTGAGTTTCACAGTGTAACCATGTAATTTTGCTAAATTCGAAATTGAAAAAGTTATATTAGTGAGTTCCTCAGTGCAACTTTTTTAGGTGAGTGAGTTCCACAGTGTAAACTTGTTATGTGAGTGAGTTCCACAGTGTAAACTTGTCATGTGAGAGATTTGCACAGTATAATTTTGGGTACTTAAGGAATCCCATATTGTAAACTTGATGTTAGTGAGTCCCACAGTGTAAATATGTTCTGTGAGTAATTTACACAGTGTGACCTTATTATGTGCATCCCACAAATTCACCTTATTATGTGAGAGATTCCCAGAGTGTAAACTTGTTATGTGAGTGAGTTTGAAAGTGTGACATTGTTATCGAAGTGATTTCCATAGTGTCAACCTTTCTACTTAGTGAGTATCAGAGTGTAACATTGGTATGGAGTGTGTTCAACAGTGTTACATTGTTATATGTGAGATTCCCACCGTGTAAACTTGTTATGTGGGTGAGTTTCACAGTGTAACCTTGTAATTTCGCTAAATTCAGTATTGAAAATGTTATGTTAGTGAATTCCTCAGCATGACCTTTTTAGGTGAGTGAGTCCCACACTGTAAACTCACCGCTGTACCATTTCAAATCTGGCATCTGGCACGAATTCCATTCCACATCCGGTATATTGTCAAGAAGATCATTATAATCTGGCATCTCGCCGCTGTTCCATTACACATCCAGCATCTGTCATGAAGTCCATTCCACATCCGGATTCTCACAGAAGGACCATTCCACCTCCGGCATCTGGCAGGTGGACCATTCCACATCTGGCATCTGGCAGGCAGACCATTCCACATTTGTGTGTTTGCAGGTGGACAATTCCAACTCCGGGATCTTGCAAGCATACATATCCACATCTGGCATCTGGCACAAATTATATTGTACATCCAGAGCCTCACATGAGGAACATTCCACCTTCGTCATCTGGCAGATGTACCATTCCACATGCGGAATGTGTCAGAGGAACATTCCACATCCAGCATCTTCCAGGTGGACAATTCCACATCCATTATCTGTTAGGCTGAGCAGTCCAATTCCAGCAAATGGCAGGAAGATGATACCAGATTCAGCATCTTACAGGCAGACCATTCCACATCCAGCATCTGGCAGGTAGTCAATTCTAAATGCGGCATCTCGCTGGCAGACCAGTCCACATCTGGCATCTATCAGGCAGACTAGTCAATATCTGGGATCAAGTGGGTGGACAATGCCACATCTGGCATCAGGCAGTCCGACCACTCCACATGCTGCATCTGGGAAAAAAAAAACATTCTATATCTGGCATCTGGCAGCAAACCATTCCCCATCCTGCAACTGGCAGGTGGTCTATTCCACACCAGCATCAGCCAGGCAGACTATGCCATATCCAGCATCTGGCAGAGGACCATTCCACATCCTGAAACTGACAAGCATACCATTTCACATCTGGCATCTGGCACGAATTTCATTCCACATCCGGCATCCGTCCAGAAGATCATTCTACATCCGGCATCTCGCCGCTGTACCATTACACGTCCGGCATCTGGTACAAAGTCCATTCCACATCCAGATTCTCACAGAAGGACCATTCCACCTCCGGCATCTAGCAGGTGGAACATTCCACATCTGCCGTCTCGCAGGTGGACAATTATACCTCCGACATCTTGCAGGTGCACAATTCCACATCTAGCATTTGGCACGAATTATATTGTAAATCCACATTCTCACATGAGGACCATCTGGCAGATGTACCATTCCAAATCCGGAATGTGTCAGAGGAACATTCCACATCCAGCATCTTCCAGATGGACAATTCCACATCTGGCATCTGTTAGGCAGAGCAGTCCATGTCCAGCAAATGGCAGGAAGATGATACCAGATTCAGCATCTTACTGGCAGACCATTCCACATCTAGCATGTGGCAGGTAGTCAATTCTAAATCCGGCATCTCACTGGCAGACCAGTCCAAATCTGGCATCTGGCAGGCCAAACACTCCACATTCAGTATCTGGCAGGAGTACCATTCCACATCTGGCATTTGGCAGCAAACAAATCCACATCCGGCGATGGACAGTATAAACTTGTTATGTGGGTGAGTTTCACAGTGTTACCTTGTAATTTTGCTAAATTCGATATTGAACATGTTATGTTAGTGAGTTCCTCAATGAAACATGTTTAGGTGAGTGTGTTCCACAGTGTAACCGTGTTATTTTGGAGAGTTCCACAGTATAATTTTGGGTACTTAGGGCATCCCATATTGTAAACTTTATGTTAGTGAGTCCCACAGTGTAAATTTGTTCTGTGTGTAATTTACAAAGTGTGACCTTATTATGTGCATCCCACAAATTCACATTATGTGAGAGATTCCCAGAGTGTAAACTTGTTATGTGAGTGAGTTTGAAAGTGTGACATTGTTATCGAAGTGATTTCCATAGTGTCAACCTTTCTACTTAGTGAGTATCAGGGTGTAACATTGGTATGGAGTGTGTTCGACAGTGTTACATTGTTATATGTGAGATTCCCACCGTGTAAACTTGTTATGTGGGTGAGTTTCACAGTGTTACCTTATTATGTTAGTCCCACAAGTTGTCCTTATTATGTGAGAAATTCCCACAGAGTAAACTTGTAATGTCAGTGAGTTTGAAAGTGTGACATTGTTATAGAAGTGATTTCCACAGTGTCAACCTTTCTACTTAGTGAGTCTCAGGGTGTAACATTGGTATGGAGTGCGTTCGACAGTGTGACATTTTATGTGTGAAATTCCCAAGGTGTAAATTTGTTATGTGGGTGAGTTTCACAGTGTAACCTTGTAATTTTGCAAAATTCAGTATTGAAAATGTTATGTTAGTGAGTTCCTCAGTGCAACTTTTTTAGGTGAGTGTGTTCCACAGTGTGAGTGAGTCTCACCATTTGACCTTGTAATGTCAGTGAGTTTGAAAGTGTGACATTGTTATGGAAGTGAATTCCACAGTGTCAACCTGTCTAGTTAGTGGGCCTCAGAGTATAACATTGGTATAGAGTGAGTTTGACAGTGTGACATTGTTATGTGTGAGAGTCCCACCGTGTAAACTTGTTATGTGTCTGAGTTTCACAGTGTTACCTTTTAATTTCGCTAAATTCGATTTTGAAAATGTGATGTTAATGAGTTCCTCAGTGTAATCTTTTTAGGTGAGTAAGTCCCATGGTGTAAACTTGTTATGGGAGTAACTTACACAGTGTGACCGTATTATGTGAGTCCCAAAATTTGAACTTGTTGTGTGAGTGATTCCCACCATGTAAACTGGTTATGTGCCTGAGTTTCACAGTGTAACCATGTAATTTTGCTAAATTCGAAATTGAAAAAGTTATATTAGTGAGTTCCTCAGTGCAACTTTTTTAGGTGAGTGAGTTCCACAGTGTAAACTTGTTATGTGAGTGAGTTCCACAGTGTAAACTTGTCATGTGAGAGATTTGCACAGTATAATTTTGGGTACTTAGGGAATCCCATATTGTAAACTTTATGTTAGTGAGTAAATTTGTTCTGTGAGTAATTTACACAGTGTGACCTTATTATGTGCATCCCACAAATTCACCTTATTATGTGAGAGATTCCCAGAGTGTAAACTTGTTATGTGAGTGAGTTTGAAAGTGTGACATTGTTATCGAAGTGATTTCCATAGTGTCAACCTTTCTACTTAGTGAGTATCAGTGTGTAACATTGGTATGGAGTGTGTTCGACAGTGTTACATTGTTATATGTGAGATTCCCACCGTGTAAACTTGTTATGTGGGTGAGTTTCACAGTGTAACCTTGTAATTTCGCTAAATTCAGTATTGAAAATGTTATGTTAGTGAATTCCTCAGCATGACCTTTTTAGGTGAGTGAGTCCCACACTGTAAACTCACCGCTGTACCATTTCAAATCTGGCATCTGGCACGAATTCCATTCCACATCCGGTATATTGTCCAGAAGATCATTATAATCTGGCATCTCGCCGCTGTTCCATTACACATCCAGCATCTGTCATGAAGTCCATTCCACATCCGGATTCTCACAGAAGGACCATTCCACCTCCGGCATCTGGCAGGTGGACCATTCCACATCTGGCATCTGGCAGGCAGACCATTCCACATTTGTGTGTTTGCAGGTGGACAATTCCAACTCCGGGATCTTGCAAGCATACATATCCACATCTGGCATCTGGCACAAATTATATTGTACATCCAGAGCCTCACATGAGGAACATTCCACCTTCGTCATCTGGCAGATGTACCATTCCACATGCGGAATGTGTCAGAGGAACATTCCACATCCAGCATCTTCCAGGTGGACAATTCCACATCCATTATCTGTTAGGCTGAGCAGTCCAATTCCAGCAAATGGCAGGAAGATGATACCAGATTCAGCATCTTACAGGCAGACCATTCCACATCCAGCATCTGGCAGGTAGTCAATTCTAAATGCGGCATCTCGCTGGCAGACCAGTCCACATCTGGCATCTATCAGGCAGACTAGTCAATATCTGGGATCAAGTGGGTGGACAATGCCACATCTGGCATCAGGCAGTCTGACCACTCCACATGCTGCATCTGGGAAAAAAAAAACATTCTATATCTGGCATCTGGCAGCAAACCATTCCCCATCCTGCAACTGGCAGGTGGTCTATTCCACACCAGCATCAGCCAGGCAGACTATGCCATATCCAGCATCTGGCAGAGGACCATTCCACATCCTGAAACTGACAAGCATACCATTTCACATCTGGCATCTGGCACGAATTTCATTCCACATCCGGCATCCGTCCAGAAGATCATTCTACATCCGGCATCTCGCCGCTGTACCATTACACGTCCGGCATCTGGTACAAAGTCCATTCCACATCCAGATTCTCACAGAAGGACCATTCCACCTCCGGCATCTAGCAGGTGGAACATTCCACATCTGCCGTCTCGCAGGTGGACAATTATACCTCCGACATCTTGCAGGTGCACAATTCCACATCTAGCATTTGGCACGAATTATATTGTAAATCCACATTCTCACATGAGGACCATCTGGCAGATGTACCATTCCAAATCCGGAATGTGTCAGAGGAACATTCCACATCCAGCATCTTCCAGATGGACAATTCCACATCTGGCATCTGTTAGGCAGAGCAGTCCATGTCCAGCAAATGGCAGGAAGATGATACCAGATTCAGCATCTTACTGGCAGACCATTCCACATCTAGCATGTGGCAGGTAGTCAATTCTAAATCCGGCATCTCACTGGCAGACCAGTCCAAATCTGGCATCTGGCAGGCCAAACACTCCACATTCAGTATCTGGCAGGAGTACCATTCCACATCTGGCATTTGGCAGCAAACAAATCCACATCCGGCGATGGACAGTATAAACTTGTTATGTGGGTGAGTTTCACAGTGTTACCTTGTAATTTTGCTAAATTCGATATTGAACATGTTATGTTAGTGAGTTCCTCAATGAAACATGTTTAGGTGAGTGTGTTCCACAGTGTAACCGTGTTATTTTGGAGAGTTCCACAGTATAATTTTGGGTACTTAGGGCATCCCATATTGTAAACTTTATGTTAGTGAGTCCCACAGTGTAAATTTGTTCTGTGTGTAATTTACAAAGTGTGACCTTATTATGTGCATCCCACAAATTCACATTATGTGAGAGATTCCCAGAGTGTAAACTTGTTATGTGAGTGAGTTTGAAAGTGTGACATTGTTATCGAAGTGATTTCCATAGTGTCAACCTTTCTACTTAGTGAGTATCAGGGTGTAACATTGGTATGGAGTGTGTTCGACAGTGTTACATTGTTATATGTGAGATTCCCACCGTGTAAACTTGTTATGTGGGTGAGTTTCACAGTGTTACCTTGTATTTCGCTAAATTCGACATTGAAAATGTTACGTTAGTGAATTCCTCAGGGCAACCTTTTTAGGTGAGTGAGTCGCACACTGTAAACTCGCCGCTGTACCATTTCACATCTGGCATCTAGCACGAATTCCATTCCACATCCGGTATCTGTCCAGAAGATCATTCTTCTCTGGCATCTCGCCGCTGTACCATTACACATCCAGCAACTGTCATGAAGTCCATTCCACATCCGGATTCACACAGAAGGACCATTCCACCTCCGGCATCTGGCAGGTGGACCATTCCATATCTGGCATCTGGCAGGTGGACCATTCCACATCTGGCATCTGGCAGGCAGACCATTCCACATTTGGTCTTTTGCAGGTGGACAATTCCACCTCCGGAATCTGGCAAGCATACAATTCCACATCTGGCATCTGGCACGAATTATATTGTACATCCAGAGTCTCACATGACGAACATTCCACCTCCGGCATCTGGCAGATGTACCATTCCACATCCGGAATGTGTCAGAGGAAAATTCCACATCCAGCATCTTCCAGGTGGACAATTCCACATCCATCATCTGTTAGGCTGAGCAGTCCAATTCCAGCAAATGGCAGGAAGATGATAGCAGATTCAGCATCTTACAGGCAGACCATTCCACATCCAGCATCTGGCAGGTAGTCAAGTCTAAATGCGGCATCTCGCTAGCGACCAGTCCACATCTGGCATCTATCAGGCAGCCTAGTCAATATCTGGCATCAAGTGGATGGACAATTCCACATCCGGCATCTGGCAGGCAGACCACTCCACATCCTGCATCTGGGGAATAAAAACCCATACTACATCTGGAATCTGGCAGCAAACCATTCCCCATCCTGCAACTGGCAGGTGGTCTATTCCACTCCAGCATCAGCCAGGCAGACCATTCCATAGCCAGCATCTGGCAGGGGACCATTCCACATCCTGAAACTGACAAGCATACCATTTCACATCTGGCATCTGGCACGAATTTCATTCCACATCCGGCATCCCGTCCAGAAGATCATTCTACATCCGGCATCTCGCCGCTGTACGATTACACATCCGGCATCTGGTACAAAGTCCATACCACATCCGGATTCTCACAGAAGGACCATTCCACCTACGGCATCTGGCAGGTGGAACATTCCACATCTGGCGACTCGCAGGTGGACAATTATACCTCCGACATCTTGCAGGTGGACAATTCCACATCTAGCATCTGGCACGAATTATATTGTACATCCACATTCTTACATGAGGACCATCTGGCAGATGAACCATTCCAAATCCGGAATGTGTCAGAGGAACATTCCACATCCAGCATCTTCCAGATGGACAATTCCACATCTGGCATCTGTTAGGCAGAGCAGTCCATGTCCAGCAAATGGCAGGAAGATGATACCAGATTCAGCATCTTACTGGCAGACCATTCCACATCTAGCATCTGGCAGGTAGACAATTTTAAATCCGCATCTCACTGGCAGACCAGTCCAAATCTGGCATCTGGCAGGCCAACCACTCCACATTCAGTATCTGGCAGGAGTACCATTCCACATCTGGCATTTGGCAGCAAACAAATCCACATCCGGCGATGGACAGTATAAACTTGTTATGTGGGTGAGTTTCACAGTGTTACCTTGTAATTTTGCTAAATTCGATATTGAACATGTTATGTTAGTGAGTTCCTCAATGAAACATGTTCTGGTGTGTGTGTTCCACAGTGTAACCGTGTTATTTTGGAGAGTTCCACAGTATAATTTTGGGTATTTAGGGCATCCCATATTGTAAACTTTGTGTTAGTGAGTCCCACAGTGTAAATTTGTTACGTGAGTAATTTTCACAGTGTGGCCTTATTATGTTAGTCCCACAAGTTGTCCTTATTATGTGAGAAATTCCCACAGAGTAAACTTGTAATGTCAGTGAGTTTGAAAGTGTGACATTGTTATAGAAGTGATTTCCACAGTGTCAACCTTTCTACTTAGTGAGTCTCAGGGTGTAACATTGGTATGGAGTGCGTTCGACAGTGTGACATTTTATGTGTGAAATTCCCAAGGTGTAAATTTGTTATGTGGGTGAGTTTCACAGTGTAACCTTGTAATTTTGCAAAATTCAGTATTGAAAATGTTATGTCAGTGAGTTCCTCAGTGCAACTTTTTTAGGTGAGTGTGTTCCACAGTGTGAGTGAGTCTCACCATTTGACCTTGTAATGTCAGTGAGTTTGAAAGTGTGACATTGTTATGGAAGTGAATTCCACAGTGTCAACCTGTCTAGTTAGTGGGCCTCAGAGTATAACATTGGTATAGAGTGAGTTTGACAGTGTGACATTGTTATGTGTGAGAGTCCCACCGTGTAAACTTGTTATGTGTCTGAGTTTCACAGTGTTACCTTTTAATTTCGCTAAATTCGATTTTGAAAATGTGATGTTAATGAGTTCCTCAGTGTAATCTTTTTAGGTGAGTAAGTCCCATGGTGTAAACTTGTTATGGGAGTAACTTACACAGTGTGACCGTATTATGTGAGTCCCAAAATTTGAACTTGTTGTGTGAGTGATTCCCACCATGTAAACTGGTTATCTGCCTGAGTTTCACAGTGTAACCATGTAATTTTGCTAAATTCGAAATTGAAAAAGTTATATTAGTGAGTTCCTCAGTGCAACTTTTTTAGGTGAGTGAGTTCCACAGTGTAAACTTGTTATGTGAGTGAGTTCCACAGTGTAAACTTGTCATGTGAGAGATTTGCACAGTATAATTTTGGGTACTTATGGAATCCCATATTGTAAACTTTATGTTAGTGAGTAAATTTGTTCTGTGAGTAATTTACACAGTGTGACCTTATTATGTGCATCCCACAAATTCACCTTATTATGTGAGAGATTCCCAGAGTGTAAACTTGTTATGTGAGTGAGTTTGAAAGTGTGACATTGTTATCGAAGTGATTTCCATAGTGTCAACCTTTCTACTTAGTGAGTATCAGAGTGTAACATTGGTATGGAGTGTGTTCAACAGTGTTACATTGTTATATGTGAGATTCCCACCGTGTAAACTTGTTATGTGGGTGAGTTTCACAGTGTAACCTTGTAATTTCGCTAAATTCAGTATTGAAAATGTTATGTTAGTGAATTCCTCAGCATGACCTTTTTAGGTGAGTGAGTCCCACACTGTAAACTCACCGCTGTACCATTTCAAATCTGGCATCTGGCACGAATTCCATTCCACATCCGGTATATTGTCCAGAAGATCATTATAATCTGGCATCTCGCCGCTGTACCATTACACATCCAGCATCTGTCATGAAGTCCATTCCACATCCGGATTCTCACAGAAGGACCATTCCACCTCCGGCATCTGGCAGGTGGACCATTCCACATCTGGCATCTGGCAGGCAGACCATTCCACATTTGTGTGTTTGCAGGTGGACAATTCCAACTCCGGGATCTTGCAAGCATACATATCCACATCTGGCATCTGGCACAAATTATATTGTACATCCAGAGCCTCACATGAGGAACATTCCACCTTCGTCATCTGGCAGATGTACCATTCCACATGCGGAATGTGTCAGAGGAACATTCCACATCCAGCATCTTCCAGGTGGACAATTCCACATCCATTATCTGTTAGGCTGAGCAGTCCAATTCCAGCAAATGGCAGGAAGATGATACCAGATTCAGCATCTTACAGGCAGACCATTCCACATCCAGCATCTGGCAGGTAGTCAATTCTAAATGCGGCATCTCGCTGGCAGACCAGTCCACATCTGGCATCTATCAGGCAGACTAGTCAATATCTGGGATCAAGTGGGTGGACAATGCCACATCTGGCATCAGGCAGTCCGACCACTCCACATGCTGCATCTGGGAAAAAAAAAAACATTCTATATCTGGCATCTGGCAGCAAACCATTCCCCATCCTGCAACTGGCAGGTGGTCTATTCCACACCAGCATCAGCCAGGCAGACTATGCCATATCCAGCATCTGGCAGAGGACCATTCCACATCCTGAAACTGACAAGCATACCATTTCACATCTGGCATCTGGCACGAATTTCATTCCACATCCGGCATCCGGCCAGAAGATCATTCTACATCCGGCATCTCGCCGCTGTACCATTACACATCCGGCATCTGGTACAAAGTCCATTCCACATCCGGATTCTCACAGAAGGACCATTCCACCTCCGGCATCTGGCAGGTGGAACATTCCACATCTGCCGTCTCGCAGGTGGACAATTATACCTCCGACATCTTGCAGGTGCACAATTCCACATCTAGCATTTGGCACGAATTATATTGTAAATCCACATTCTCACATGAGGACCATCTGGCAGATGTACCATTCCAAATCCGGAATGTGTCAGAGGAACATTCCACATCCAGCATCTTCCAGATGGACAATTCCACATCTGGCATCTGTTAGGCAGAGCAGTCCATGTCCAGCAAATGGCAGGAAGATGATACCAGATTCAGCATCTTACTGGCAGACCATTCCACATCTAGCATGTGGCAGGTAGTCAATTCTAAATCCGGCATCTCACTGGCAGACCAGTCCAAATCTGGCATCTGGCAGGCCAAACACTCCACATTCAGTATCTGGCAGGAGTACCATTCCACATCTGGCATTTGGCAGCAAACAAATCCACATCCGGCGATGGACAGTATAAACTTGTTATGTGGGTGAGTTTCACAGTGTTACCTTGTAATTTTGCTAAATTCGATATTGAACATGTTATGTTAGTGAGTTCCTCAATGAAACATGTTCTGGTGTGTGTGTTCCACAGTGTAACCGTGTTATTTTGGAGAGTTCCACAGTATAATTTTGGGTATTTAGGGCATCCCATATTGTAAACTTTGTGTTAGTGAGTCCCACAGTGTAAATTTGTTACGTGAGTAATTTTCACAGTGTGGCCTTATTATGTTAGTCCCACAAGTTGTCCTTATTATGTGAGAAATTCCCACAGAGTAAACTTGTAATGTCAGTGAGTTTGAAAGTGTGACATTGTTATAGAAGTGATTTCCACAGTGTCAACCTTTCTACTTAGTGAGTCTCAGGGTGTAACATTGGTATGGAGTGCGTTCGACAGTGTGACATTTTATGTGTGAAATTCCCAAGGTGTAAATTTGTTATGTGGGTGAGTTTCACAGTGTAACCTTGTAATTTTGCAAAATTCAGTATTGAAAATGTTATGTTAGTGAGTTCCTCAGTGCAACTTTTTTAGGTGAGTGTGTTCCACAGTGTGAGTGAGTCTCACCATTTGACCTTGTAATGTCAGTGAGTTTGAAAGTGTGACATTGTTATGGAAGTGAATTCCACAGTGTCAACCTGTCTAGTTAGTGGGCCTCAGAGTATAACATTGGTATAGAGTGAGTTTGACAGTGTGACATTGTTATGTGTGAGAGTCCCACCGTGTAAACTTGTTATGTGTCTGAGTTTCACAGTGTTACCTTTTAATTTCGCTAAATTCGATTTTGAAAATGTGATGTTAATGAGTTCCTCAGTGTAATCTTTTTAGGTGAGTAAGTCCCATGGTGTAAACTTGTTATGGGAGTAACTTACACAGTGTGACCGTATTATGTGAGTCCCAAAATTTGAACTTGTTGTGTGAGTGATTCCCACCATGTAAACTGGTTATGTGCCTGAGTTTCACAGTGTAACCATGTAATTTTGCTAAATTCGAAATTGAAAAAGTTATATTAGTGAGTTCCTCAGTGCAACTTTTTTAGGTGAGTGAGTTCCACAGTGTAAACTTGTTATGTGAGTGAGTTCCACAGTGTAAACTTGTCATGTGAGAGATTTGCACAGTATAATTTTGGGTACTTAGGGAATCCCATATTGTAAACTTTATGTTAGTGAGTAAATTTGTTCTGTGAGTAATTTACACAGTGTGACCTTATTATGTGCATCCCACAAATTCACCTTATTATGTGAGAGATTCCCAGAGTGTAAACTTGTTATGTGAGTGAGTTTGAAAGTGTGACATTGTTATCGAAGTGATTTCCATAGTGTCAACCTTTCTACTTAGTGAGTATCAGTGTGTAACATTGGTATGGAGTGTGTTCGAAAGTGTTACATTGTTATATGTGAGATTCCCACCGTGTAAACTTGTTATGTGGGTGAGTTTCACAGTGTAACCTTGTAATTTCGCTAAATTCAGTACTGAAAATGTTATGTTAGTGAATTCCTCAGCATGACCTTTTTAGGTGAGTGAGTCCCACACTGTAAACTCACCGCTGTACCATTTCAAATCTGGCATCTGGCACGAATTCCATTCCACATCCGGTATATTGTCCAGAAGATCATTATAATCTGGCATCTCGCCGCTGTTCCATTACACATCCAGCATCTGTCATGAAGTCCATTCCACATCCGGATTCTCACAGAAGGACCATTCCACCTCCGGCATCTGGCAGGTGGACCATTCCACATCTGGCATCTGGCAGGCAGACCATTCCACATTTGTGTGTTTGCAGGTGGACAATTCCAACTCCGGGATCTTGCAAGCATACATATCCACATCTGGCATCTGGCACAAATTATATTGTACATCCAGAGCCTCACATGAGGAACATTCCACCTTCGTCATCTGGCAGATGTACCATTCCACATGCGGAATGTGTCAGAGGAACATTCCACATCCAGCATCTTCCAGGTGGACAATTCCACATCCATTATCTGTTAGGCTGAGCAGTCCAATTCCAGCAAATGGCAGGAAGATGATACCAGATTCAGCATCTTACAGGCAGACCATTCCACATCCAGCATCTGGCAGGTAGTCAATTCTAAATGCGGCATCTCGCTGGCAGACCAGTCCACATCTGGCATCTATCAGGCAGACTAGTCAATATCTGGGATCAAGTGGGTGGACAATGCCACATCTGGCATCAGGCAGTCTGACCACTCCACATGCTGCATCTGGGAAAAAAAAAACATTCTATATCTGGCATCTGGCAGCAAACCATTCCCCATCCTGCAACTGGCAGGTGGTCTATTCCACACCAGCATCAGCCAGGCAGACTATGCCATATCCAGCATCTGGCAGAGGACCATTCCACATCCTGAAACTGACAAGCATACCATTTCACATCTGGCATCTGGCACGAATTTCATTCCACATCCGGCATCCGTCCAGAAGATCATTCTACATCCGGCATCTCGCCGCTGTACCATTACACGTCCGGCATCTGGTACAAAGTCCATTCCACATCCAGATTCTCACAGAAGGACCATTCCACCTCCGGCATCTAGCAGGTGGAACATTCCACATCTGCCGTCTCGCAGGTGGACAATTATACCTCCGACATCTTGCAGGTGCACAATTCCACATCTAGCATTTGGCACGAATTATATTGTAAATCCACATTCTCACATGAGGACCATCTGGCAGATGTACCATTCCAAATCCGGAATGTGTCAGAGGAACATTCCACATCCAGCATCTTCCAGATGGACAATTCCACATCTGGCATCTGTTAGGCAGAGCAGTCCATGTCCAGCAAATGGCAGGAAGATGATACCAGATTCAGCATCTTACTGGCAGACCATTCCACATCTAGCATGTGGCAGGTAGTCAATTCTAAATCCGGCATCTCACTGGCAGACCAGTCCAAATCTGGCATCTGGCAGGCCAAACACTCCACATTCAGTATCTGGCAGGAGTACCATTCCACATCTGGCATTTGGCAGCAAACAAATCCACATCCGGCGATGGACAGTATAAACTTGTTATGTGGGTGAGTTTCACAGTGTTACCTTGTAATTTTGCTAAATTCGATATTGAACATGTTATGTTAGTGAGTTCCTCAATGAAACATGTTTAGGTGAGTGTGTTCCACAGTGTAACCGTGTTATTTTGGAGAGTTCCACAGTATAATTTTGGGTACTTAGGGCATCCCATATTGTAAACTTTATGTTAGTGAGTCCCACAGTGTAAATTTGTTCTGTGTGTAATTTACAAAGTGTGACCTTATTATGTGCATCCCACAAATTCACATTATGTGAGAGATTCCCAGAGTGTAAACTTGTTATGTGAGTGAGTTTGAAAGTGTGACATTGTTATCGAAGTGATTTCCATAGTGTCAACCTTTCTACTTAGTGAGTATCAGGGTGTAACATTGGTATGGAGTGTGTTCGACAGTGTTACATTGTTATATGTGAGATTCCCACCGTGTAAACTTGTTATGTGGGTGAGTTTCACAGTGTTACCTTGTATTTCGCTAAATTCGACATTGAAAATGTTACGTTAGTGAATTCCTCAGGGCAACCTTTTTAGGTGAGTGAGTCGCACACTGTAAACTCGCCGCTGTACCATTTCACATCTGGCATCTAGCACGAATTCCATTCCACATCCGGTATCTGTCCAGAAGATCATTCTACTCTGGCATCTCGCCGCTGTACCATTACACATCCAGCAACTGTCATGAAGTCCATTCCACATCCGGATTCACACAGAAGGACCATTCCACCTCCGGCATCTGGCAGGTGGACCATTCCATATCTGGCATCTGGCAGGTGGACCATTCCACATCTGGCATCTGGTAGGCAGACCATTCCACATTTGGTCTTTTGCAGGTGGACAATTCCACCGCCGGAATCTGGCAAGCATACAATTCCACATCTGGCATCTGGCACGAATTATATTGTACATCCAGAGTCTCACATGACGAACATTCCACCTCCGGCATTTGGCAGATGTACCATTCCACATCCGGAATGTGTCAGAGGAAAATTCCACATCCAGCATCTTCCAGGTGGACAATTCCACATCCATCATCTGTTAGGCTGAGCAGTCCAATTCCAGCAAATGGCAAGAAGATGATAGCAGATTCAGCATCTTACAGGCAGACCATTCCACATCCAGCATCTGGCAGGTAGTCAAGTCTAAATGCGGCATCTCGCTAGCGACCTGTCCACATCTGGCATCTATCAGGCAGCCTAGTCAATATCTGGCATCAAGTGGATGGACAATTCCACATCCGGCATCTGGCAGGCAGACCACTCCACATCCTGCATCTGGGGAATAAAAACCCATACTACATCTGGAATCTGGCAGCAAACCATTCCCCATCCTGCAACTGGCAGGTGGTCTATTCCACTCCAGCATCAGCCAGGCAGACCATTCCATAGCCAGCATCTGGCAGGGGACCATTCCACATCCTGAAACTGACAAGCATACCATTTCACATCTGGCATCTGGCACGAATTTCATTCCACATCCGGCATCCCGTCCAGAAGATCATTCTACATCCGGCATCTCGCCGCTGTACGATTACACATCCGGCATCTGGTACAAAGTCCATACCACATCCGGATTCTCACAGAAGGACCATTCCACCTACGGTATCTGGCAGGTGGAACATTCCACATCTGGCGACTCGCAGGTGGACAATTATACCTCCGACATCTTGCAGGTGGACAATTCCACATCTAGCATCTGGCACGAATTATATTGTACATCCACATTCTTACATGAGGACCATCTGGCAGATGTACCATTCCAAATCCGGAATGTGTCAGAGGAACATTCCACATCCAGCATCTTCCAGATGGACAATTCCACATCTGGCATCTGTTAGGCAGAGCAGTCCATGTCCAGCAAATGGCAGGAAGATGATACCAGATTCAGCATCTTACTGGCAGACCATTCCACATCTAGCATGTGGCAGGTAGTCAATTCTAAATCCAGCATCTCACTGGCAGACCAGTCCAAATCTGGCATCTGGCAGGCCAAACACTCCACATTCAGTATCTGGCAGGAGTACCATTCCACATCTGGCATTTGGCAGCAAACAAATCCACATCCGGCGATGGACAGTATAACTTTGTTATGTGAGTGAGTTCCACAGTGTAACCGTGTTATGTGAGACAGTTCCACAGTGTAAACTTGTCATATGAGAGAGTTGCACAGTATAATTTTGTTTACTTAGTGTAACCCATATTCCAAACTATATGTTAGTGTGTCCCACAGAGTAAACTTGTTGTGTGAGTAATTTAGACTGTGTGACCTTATTATGTGAGTGATTCCCACCATGTAAACTTTTTATGTGTCTGAGTTTCACTGTGTAACCTTATAATTTTGCTAAATTCGATATTGTTTGTTCGTGAGTTCCTCAGTGCAACTTTTTTAGGTGAGTGAGTTCCACAGTGTAACCGTGTTATGTAATTTACACAGTGTGACCTTGTTATGTGAGTGAGTCCCACCGTTTGACCTTGTTATATGAGAGAGTTTGAAAGTGTGACGTTGTTATGGAAGTGAATTCCACAGTGTCAACCTGTCTAGTTAGTGAGCCTCAGAGTGTAACATTGGTAGAGAGTGAGTTTGACTGTGTGACATTGTTATGTGTGAGATTCCCACAGTGTAAACTTGTTATGTGGGTGTGTTTCACAGTGTTACCTTGTAATTTTGCTAAATTCGATATTGAACATGTTATGTTAGTGAGTTCCTCAATGAAACATGTTCTGGTGTGTGTGTTCCACAGTGTAACCGTGTTATTTTGGAGAGTTCCACAGTATAATTTTGGGTATTTAGGGCATCCCATATTGTAAACTTTATGTTAGTGAGTCCCACAGTGTAAATTTGTTACGTGAGTAATTTTCACAGTGTGACCTTATTATGTTAGTCCCACAAGTTGTCCTTATTATGTGAGAAATTCCCACAGAGTAAACTTGTAATGTCAGTGAGTTTGAAAGTGTGACATTGTTATAGAAGTGATTTCCACAGTGTCAACCTTTCTACTTAGTGAGTCTCAGGGTGTAACATTGGTATGGAGTGCGTTCGACAGTGTGACATTTTATGTGTGAAATTCCCAAGGTGTAAATTTGTTATGTGGGTGAGTTTCACAGTGTAACCTTGTAATTTTGCAAAATTCAGTATTGAAAATGTTATGTTAGTGAGTTCCTCAGTGCAACTTTTTTAGGTGAGTGTGTTCCACAGTGTGAGTGAGTCTCACCATTTGACCTTGTAACGTCAGTGAGTTTGAAAGTGTGACATTGTTATGGAAGTGAATTCCACAGTGTCAACCTGTCTAGTTAGTGGGCCTCAGAGTATGACATTGGTATAGAGTGAGTTTGACAGTGTGACATTGTTATGTGTGAGAGTCCCACCGTGTAAACTTGTTATGTGTCTGAGTTTCACAGTGTTACCTTTTAATTTCGCTAAATTCGATTTTGAAAATGTGATGTTAATGAGTTCCTCAGTGTAATCTTTTTAGGTGAGTAAGTCCCATGGTGTAAACTTGTTATGGGAGTAACTTACACAGTGTGACCGTATTATGTGAGTCCCAAAATTTGAACTTGTTGTGTGAGTGATTCCCACCATGTAAACTGGTTATCTGCCTGAGTTTCACAGTGTAACCATGTAATTTTGCTAAATTCGAAATTGAAAAAGTTATATTAGTGAGTTCCTCAGTGCAACTTTTTTAGGTGAGTGAGTTCCACAGTGTAAACTTGTTATGTGAGTGAGTTCCACAGTGTAAACTTGTCATGCGAGAGATTTGCACAGTATAATTTTGGGTATTTAGGGAATCCCATATTGTAAACTTTATGTTAGTGAGTAAATTTGTTCTGTGAGTAATTTACACAGTGTGACCTTATTATGTGCATCCCACAAATTCACCTTATTATGTGAGAGATTCCCAGAGTGTAAACTTGTTATGTGAGTGAGTTTGAAAGTGTGACATTGTTATCGAAGTGATTTCCATAGTGTCAACCTTTCTACTTAGTGAGTATCAGAGTGTAACATTGGTATGGAGTGTGTTCGACAGTGTTACATTGTTATATGTGAGATTCCCACCGTGTAAACTTGTTATGTGGGTGAGTTTCACAGTGTAACCTTGTAATTTCGCTAAATTCAGTATTGAAAATGTTATGTTAGTGAATTCCTCAGCATGACCTTTTTAGGTGAGTGAGTCCCACACTGTAAACTCACCGCTGTACCATTTCAAATCTGGCATCTGGCACGAATTCCATTCCACATCCGGTATATTGTCCAGAAGATCATTATAATCTGGCATCTCGCCGCTGTTCCATTACACATCCAGCATCTTTCATGAAGTCCATTCCACATCCGGATTCTCACAGAAGGACCATTCCACCTCCGGCATCTGGCAGGTGGACCATTCCACATCTGGCATCTGGCAGGCAGACCATTCCACATTTGTGTGTTTGCAGGTGGACAATTCCACCTCCGGGATCTGGCAAGCATACAATTCCACATCTGGCAACTGGCACGAATTATATTGTACATCCAGAGTCTCACATGAGGAACAATCCACCTCCGGCATCTGGCAGATGTACCATTCCACATGCGGAATGTGTCAGAGGAACATTCCAATTCCACATCCAGCATCTTCCAGGTGGACAATTCCACATCCATTATCTGTTAGGCTGAGCAGTCCAATTCCAGCAAATGGCAGGAAGATGATACCAGATTCAGCATCTTACAGGCAGACCATTCCACATCCAGCATCTGGCAGGTAGTCAATTCTAAATGCGGCATCTCGCTGGCAGACCAGTCCACATCTGGCATCTATCAGGCAGACTAGTCAATATCTGGGATCAAGTGGGTGGACAATGCCACATCTGGCATCAGGCAGTCCGACCACTCCACATGCTGCATCTGGGAAAAAAAACATTCTATATCTGGCATCTGTCAGCAAACCATTCCCCATCCTGCAACTGGCAGGTGGTCTATTCCACACCAGCATCAGCCAGGCAGACTATGCCATATCCAGCATCTGGCAGAGGACCATTCCACATCCTGAAACTGACAAGCATACCATTTCACATCTGGCATCTGGCACGAATTTCATTCCACATCCGGCATCCGTCCAGAAGATCATTCTACATCCGGCATCTCGCCGCTGTACCATTACAC
Source organism: Narcine bancroftii (assembly GCF_036971445.1). Lineage (NCBI taxonomy): Eukaryota > Metazoa > Chordata > Chondrichthyes > Torpediniformes > Narcinidae > Narcine > Narcine bancroftii. Next base: position 1,483,994 of record NW_027211899.1, read on the forward strand.
GTCCGGCATCTGGTACAAAGTCCATTCCACATCCGGATTCTCACAGAAGGACCATTCCACCTCCGGCATCTGGCAGGTGGAACATTCCACATCTGCCGTCTCGCAGGTGGACAATTATACCTCCGACATCTTGCAGGTGCACAATTCCACATCCAGCATTTGGCACGAATTATATTGTAAATCCACATTCTCACATGAGGACCATCTGGCAGATGTACCATTCCAAATCCGGAATGTGTCAGAGGAACATTCCACATCCAGCATCTTCCAGATGGACAATTCCACATCTGGTATCTGTTAGGCAGAGCAGTCCATGTCCAGCAAATGGCAGGAAGATGATACGAGATTCAGCATCTTACTGGCAGACCATTCCACATCTAGCATGTGGCAGGTAGTCAATTCTAAATCCGGCATCTCACTGGCAGACCAGTCCAAATCTGGCATCTGGCAGGCCAAACACTCCACATTCAGTATCTGGTAGGAGTACCATTCCACATCTGGCATTTGGCAGCAAACAAATCCACATCCGGCGATGGACAGTATAAACTTGTTATGTGGGTGAGTTTCACAGTGTTACCTTGTAATTTTGCTAAATTCGATATTGAACATGTTATGTTAGTGAGTTCCTCAATGAAACATGTTTAGGTGAGTGTGTTCCACAGTGTAACCATGTTATTTTGGAGAGTTCCACAGTATAATTTTGGGTACTTAGGGCATCCCATATTGTAAACTTTATGTTAGTGAGTCCCACAGTGTAAATTTGTTCTGTGTGTAATTTACAAAGTGTGACCTTATTATGTGCATCCCACAAATTCACATTATGTGAGAGATTCCCAGAGTGTAAACTTGTTATGTGAGTGAGTTTGAAAGTGTGACATTGTTATCGAAGTGATTTCCATAGTGTCAACCTTTCTACTTAGTGAGTATCAGGGTGTAACATTGGTATGGAGTGTGTTCGACAGTGTTACATTGTTATATGTGAGATTCCCACCGTGTAAACTTGTTATGTGGGTGAGTTTCACAGTGTTACCTTGTATTTCGCTAAATTCGACATTGAAAATGTTACGTGAGTGAATTCCTCAGGGCAACCTTTTTAGGTGAGTGAGTCGCACACTGTAAACTCGCCGCTGTACCATTTCACATCTGGCATCTAGCACGAATTCCATTCCACATCCGGTATCTGTCCAGAAGATCATTCTTCTCTGGCATCTCGCCGCTGTACCATTACACATCCAGCAACTGTCATGAAGTCCATTCCACATCCGGATTCACACAGAAGGACCATTCCACCTCCGGCATCTGGCAGGTGGACCATTCCATATCTGGCATCTGGCAGGTGGACCATTCCACATTTGGGCTTTTGCAGGTGGACAATTCCACCTCCGGAATCTGGCAAGCATACAATTCCACATCTGGCATCTGGCACGAATTATATTGTACATCCAGAGTCTCACATGACGAACATTCCACCTCCGGCATCTGGCAGATGTACCATTCCACATCCGGAATGTGTCAGAGGAAAATTCCACATCCAGCATCTTCCAGGTGGACAATTCCACATCCATCATCTGTTAGGCTGAGCAGTCCAATTCCAGCAAATGGCAGGAAGATGATAGCAGATTCAGCATCTTACAGGCAGACCATTCCACATCCAGCATCTGGCAGGTAGTCAAGTCTAAATGCGGCATCTCGCTAGCGACCAGTCCACATCTGGCATCTATCAGGCAGCCTAGTCAATATCTGGCATCAAGTGGATGGACAATTCCACATCCGGCATCTGGCAGGCAGACCACTCCACATCCTGCATCTGGGGAATAAAAACCCATACTACATCTGGAATCTGGCAGCAAACCATTCCCCATCCTGCAACTGGCAGGTGGTCTATTCCACTCCAGCATCAGCCAGGCAGACCATTCCATAGCCAGCATCTGGCAGGGGACCATTCCACATCCTGGAACTGACAAGCATACCATTTCACATCTGGCATCTGGCACGAATTTCATTCCACATCCGGCATCCCGTCCAGAAGATCTTTCTACATCCGGCATCTCGCCGCTGTACGATTACACATCCGGCATCTGGTACAAAGTCCATACCACATCCGGATTCTCACAGAAGGACCATTCCACCTACGGCATCTGGCAGGTGGAACATTCCACATCTGGCGACTCGCAGGTGGACAATTATACCTCCGACATCTTGCAGGTGGACAATTCCACATCTAGCATCTGGCACGAATTATATTGTACATCCACATTCTTACATGAGGACCATCTGGCAGATGTACCATTCCAAATCCGGAATGTGTCAGAGGAACATTCCACATCCAGCATCTTCCAGATGGACAATTCCACATCTGGCATCTGTTAGGCAGAGCAGTCCATGTCCAGCAAATGGCAGGAAGATGATACCAGATTCAGCATCTTACTGGCAGACCATTCCACATCTAGCATCTGGCAGGTAGACAATTTTAAATCCGCATCTCACAGGCAGACCAGTCCAAATCTGGCATCTGGCAGGCCAACCACTCCACATTCAGTATCTGGCAGGAGTACCATTCCACATCTGGCATTTGGCAGCAAACAAATCCACATCCGGCGATGGACAGTATAAACTTGTTATGTGGGTGAGTTTCACAGTGTTACCTTGTAATTTTGCTAAATTCGATATTGAACATGTTATGTTAGTGAGTTCCTCAATGAAACATGTTCTGGTGTGTGTGTTCCACAGTGTAACCGTGTTATTTTGGAGAGTTCCACAGTATAATTTTGGGTATTTAGGGCATCCCATATTGTAAACTTTGTGTTAGTGAGTCCCACAGTGTAAATTTGTTACGTGAGTAATTTTCACAGTGTGGCCTTATTATGTTAGTCCCACAAGTTGTCCTTATTATGTGAGAAATTCCCACAGAGTAAACTTGTAATGTCAGTGAGTTTGAAAGTGTGACATTGTTATAGAAGTGATTTCCACAGTGTCAACCTTTCTACTTAGTGAGTCTCAGGGTGTAACATTGGTATGGAGTGCGTTCGACAGTGTGACATTTTATGTGTGAAATTCCCAAGGTGTAAATTTGTTATGTGGGTGAGTTTCACAGTGTAACCTTGTAATTTTGCAAAATTCAGTATTGAAAATGTTATGTTAGTGAGTTCCTCAGTGCAACTTTTTTAGGTGAGTGTGTTCCACAGTGTGAGTGAGTCTCACCATTTGACCTTGTAATGTCAGTGAGTTTGAAAGTGTGACATTGTTATGGAAGTGAATTCCACAGTGTCAACCTGTCTAGTTAGTGGGCCTCAGAGTATAACATTGGTATAGAGTGAGTTTGACAGTGTGACATTGTTATGTGTGAGAGTCCCACCGTGTAAACTTGTTATGTGTCTGAGTTTCACAGTGTTACCTTTTAATTTCGCTAAATTCGATTTTGAAAATGTGATGTTAATGAGTTCCTCAGTGTAATCTTTTTAGGTCAGTAAGTCCCATGGTGTAAACTTGTTATGGGAGTAACTTACACAGTGTGACCGTATTATGTGAGTCCCAAAATTTGAACTTGTTGTGTGAGTGATTCCCACCATGTAAACTGGTTATGTGCCTGAGTTTCACAGTGTAACCATGTAATTTTGCTAAATTCGAAATTGAAAAAGTTATATTAGTGAGTTCCTCAGTGCAACTTTTTTAGGTGAGTGAGTTCCACAGTGTAAACTTGTTATGTGAGTGAGTTCCACAGTGTAAACTTGTCATGCGAGAGATTTGCACAGTATAATTTTGGGTATTTAGGGAATACCATATTGTAAACTTTATGTTAGTGAGTAAATTTGTTCTGTGAGTAATTTACACAGTGTGACCTTATTATGTGCATCCCACAAATTCACCTTATTATGTGAGAGATTCCCAGAGTGTAAACTTGTTATATGAGAGAGTTTGAAAGTGTGACGTTGTTATGGAAGTGAATTCCACAGTGTCAACCTGTCTAGTTAGTGAGCCTCAGAGTGTAATATTGGTAGAGAGTGAGTTTGACTGTGTGACATTGTTATGTGTGAGATTCCCACAGTGTAAACTTGTTATGTGGGTGAGTTTCACAGTGTTACCTTGTAATTTTGCTAAATTCGATATTGAACATGTTATGTTAGTGAGTTCCTCAATGAAACATGTTCTGGTGTGTGTGTTCCACAGTGTAACCGTGTTATTTTGGAGAGTTCCACAGTATAATTTTGGGTATTTAGGGCATCCCATATTGTAAACTTTGCGTTAGTGAGTCCCACAGTGTAAATTTGTTACGTGAGTAATTTTCACAGTGTGGCCTTATTATGTTAGTCCCACAAGTTGTCCTTATTATGTGAGAAATTCCCACAGAGTAAACTTGTAATGTCAGTGAGTTTGAAAGTGTGACATTGTTATAGAAGTGATTTCCACAGTGTCAACCTTTCTACTTAGTGAGTCTCAGGGTGTAACATTGGTATGGAGTGCGTTCGACAGTGTGACATTTTATGTGTGAAATTCCCAAGGTGTAAATTTGTTATGTGGGTGAGTTTCACAGTGTAACCTTGTAATTTTGCAAAATTCAGTATTGAAAATGTTATGTTAGTGAGTTCCTCAGTGCAACTTTTTTAGGTGAGTGTGTTCCACAGTGTGAGTGAGTCTCACCATTTGACCTTGTAATGTCAGTGAGTTTGAAAGTGTGACATTGTTATGGAAGTGAATTCCACAGTGTCAACCTGTCTAGTTAGTGGGCCTCAGAGTATAACATTGGTATAGAGTGAGTTTGACAGTGTGACATTGTTATGTGTGAGAGTCCCACCGTGTAAACTTGTTATGTGTCTGAGTTTCACAGTGTTACCTTTTAATTTCGCTAAATTCGATTTTGAAAATGTGATGTTAATGAGTTCCTCAGTGTAATCTTTTTAGGTGAGTAAGTCCCATGGTGTAAACTTGTTATGGGAGTAACTTACACAGTGTGACCGTATTATGTGAGTCCCAAAATTTGAACTTGTTGTGTGAGTGATTCCCACCATGTAAACTGGTTATGTGCCTGAGTTTCACAGTGTAACCATGTAATTTTGCTAAATTCGAAATTGAAAAAGTTATATTAGTGAGTTCCTCAGTGCAACTTTTTTAGGTGAGTGAGTTCCACAGTGTAAACTTGTTATGTGAGTGAGTTCCACAGTGTAAACTTGTCATGTGAGAGATTTGCACAGTATAATTTTGGGTACTTAGGGAATCCCATATTGTAAACTTTATGTTAGTGAGTAAATTTGTTCTGTGAGTAATTTACACAGTGTGACCTTATTATGTGCATCCCACAAATTCACCTTATTATGTGAGAGATTCCCAGAGTGTAAACTTGTTATGTGAGTGAGTTTGAAAGTGTGACATTGTTATCGAAGTGATTTCCATAGTGTCAACCTTTCTACTTAGTGAGTATCAGAGTGTAACATTGGTATGGAGTGTGTTCAACAGTGTTACATTGTTATATGTGAGATTCCCACCGTGTAAACTTGTTATGTGGGTGAGTTTCACAGTGTAACCTTGTAATTTCGCTAAATTCAGTATTGAAAATGTTATGTTAGTGAATTCCTCAGCATGACCTTTTTAGGTGAGTGAGTCCCACACTGTAAACTCACCGCTGTACCATTTCAAATCTGGCATCTGGCACGAATTCCATTCCACATCCGGTATATTGTCCAGAAGATCATTATAATCTGGCATCTCGCCGCTGTTCCATTACACATCCAGCATCTGTCATGAAGTCCATTCCACATCCGGATTCTCACAGAAGGACCATTCCACCTCCGGCATCTGGCAGGTGGACCATTCCACATCTGGCATCTGGCAGGCAGACCATTCCACATTTGTGTGTTTGCAGGTGGACAATTCCAACTCCGGGATCTTGCAAGCATACATATCCACATCTGGCATCTGGCACAAATTATATTGTACATCCAGAGCCTCACATGAGGAACATTCCACCTTCGTCATCTGGCAGATGTACCATTCCACATGCGGAATGTGTCAGAGGAACATTCCACATCCAGCATCTTCCAGGTGGACAATTCCACATCCATTATCTGTTAGGCTGAGCAGTCCAATTCCAGCAAATGGCAGGAAGATGATACCAGATTCAGCATCTTACAGGCAGACCATTCCACATCCAGCATCTGGCAGGTAGTCAATTCTAAATGCGGCATCTCGCTGGCAGACCACTCCACATCTGGCATCTATCAGGCAGACTAGTCAATATCTGGGATCAAGTGGGTGGACAATGCCACATCTGGCATCAGGCAGTCCGACCACTCCACATGCTGCATCTGGGAAAAAAAAAAACATTCTATATCTGGCATCTGGCAGCAAACCATTTCCCATCCTGCAACTGGCAGGTGGTCTATTCCACACCAGCATCAGCCAGGCAGACTATGCCATATACAGCATCTGGCAGAGGACCATTCCACATCCTGAAACTGACAAGCATACCATTTCACATCTGGCATCTGGCACGAATTTCATTCCACATCCGGCATCCGGCCAGAAGATCATTCTACATCCGGCATCTCGCCGCTGTACCATTACACATCCGGCATCTGGTACAAAGTCCATTCCACATCCGGATTCTCACAGAAGGACCATTCCACCTCCGGCATCTGGCAGGTGGAACATTCCACATCTGCCGTCTCGCAGGTGGACAATTATACCTCCGACATCTTGCAGGTGCACAATTCCACATCTAGCATTTGGCACGAATTATATTGTAAATCCACATTCTCACATGAGGACCATCTGGCAGATGTACCATTCCAAATCCGGAATGTGTCAGAGGAACATTCCACATCCAGCATCTTCCAGATGGACAATTCCACATCTGGCATCTGTTAGGCAGAGCAGTCCATGTCCAGCAAATGGCAGGAAGATGATACCAGATTCAGCATCTTACTGGCAGACCATTCCACATCTAGCATGTGGCAGGTAGTCAATTCTAAATCCGGCATCTCACTGGCAGACCAGTCCAAATCTGGCATCTGGCAGGCCAAACACTCCACATTCAGTATCTGGCAGGAGTACCATTCCACATCTGGCATTTGGCAGCAAACAAATCCACATCCGGCGATGGACAGTATAAACTTGTTATGTGGGTGAGTTTCACAGTGTTACCTTGTAATTTTGCTAAATTCGATATTGAACATGTTATGTTAGTGAGTTCCTCAATGAAACATGTTCTGGTGTGTGTGTTCCACAGTGTAACCGTGTTATTTTGGAGAGTTCCACAGTATAATTTTGGGTATTTAGGGCATCCCATATTGTAAACTTTGTGTTAGTGAGTCCCACAGTGTAAATTTGTTACGTGAGTAATTTTCACAGTGTGGCCTTATTATGTTAGTCCCACAAGTTGTCCTTATTATGTGAGAAATTCCCACAGAGTAAACTTGTAATGTCAGTGAGTTTGAAAGTGTGACATTGTTATAGAAGTGATTTCCACAGTGTCAACCTTTCTACTTAGTGAGTCTCAGGGTGTAACATTGGTATGGAGTGCGTTCGACAGTGTGACATTTTATGTGTGAAATTCCCAAGGTGTAAATTTGTTATGTGGGTGAGTTTCACAGTGTAACCTTGTAATTTTGCAAAATTCAGTATTGAAAATGTTATGTTAGTGAGTTCCTCAGTGCAACTTTTTTAGGTGAGTGTGTTCCACAGTGTGAGTGAGTCTCACCATTTGACCTTGTAATGTCAGTGAGTTTGAAAGTGTGACATTGTTATGGAAGTGAATTCCACAGTGTCAACCTGTCTAGTTAGTGGGCCTCAGAGTATAACATTGGTATAGAGTGAGTTTGACAGTGTGACATTGTTATGTGTGAGAGTCCCACCGTGTAAACTTGTTATGTGTCTGAGTTTCACAGTGTTACCTTTTAATTTCGCTAAATTCGATTTTGAAAATGTGATGTTAATGAGTTCCTCAGTGTAATCTTTTTAGGTGAGTAAGTCCCATGGTGTAAACTTGTTATGGGAGTAACTTACACAGTGTGACCGTATTATGTGAGTCCCAAAATTTGAACTTGTTGTGTGAGTGATTCCCACCATGTAAACTGGTTATGTGCCTGAGTTTCACAGTGTAACCATGTAATTTTGCTAAATTCGAAATTGAAAAAGTTATATTAGTGAGTTCCTCAGTGCAACTTTTTTAGGTGAGTGAGTTCCACAGTGTAAACTTGTTATGTGAGTGAGTTCCACAGTGTAAACTTGTCATGTGAGAGATTTGCACAGTATAATTTTGGGTACTTAGGGAATCCCATATTGTAAACTTTATGTTAGTGAGTAAATTTGTTCTGTGAGTAATTTACACAGTGTGACCTTATTATGTGCATCCCACAAATTCACCTTATTATGTGAGAGATTCCCAGAGTGTAAACTTGTTATGTGAGTGAGTTTGAAAGTGTGACATTGTTATCGAAGTGATTTCCATAGTGTCAACCTTTCTACTTAGTGAGTATCAGTGTGTAACATTGGTATGGAGTGTGTTCGACAGTGTTACATTGTTATATGTGAGATTCCCACCGTGTAAACTTGTTATGTGGGTGAGTTTCACAGTGTAACCTTGTAATTTCGCTAAATTCAGTATTGAAAATGTTATGTTAGTGAATTCCTCAGCATGACCTTTTTAGGTGAGTGAGTCCCACACTGTAAACTCACCGCTGTACCATTTCAAATCTGGCATCTGGCACGAATTCCATTCCACATCCGGTATATTGTCCAGAAGATCATTATAATCTGGCATCTCGCCGCTGTTCCATTACACATCCAGCATCTGTCATGAAGTCCATTCCACATCCGGATTCTCACAGAAGGACCATTCCACCTCCGGCATCTGGCAGGTGGACCATTCCACATCTGGCATCTGGCAGGCAGACCATTCCACATTTGTGTGTTTGCAGGTGGACAATTCCAACTCCGGGATCTTGCAAGCATACATATCCACATCTGGCATCTGGCACAAATTATATTGTACATCCAGAGCCTCACATGAGGAACATTCCACCTTCGTCATCTGGCAGATGTACCATTCCACATGCGGAATGTGTCAGAGGAACATTCCACATCCAGCATCTTCCAGGTGGACAATTCCACATCCATTATCTGTTAGGCTGAGCAGTCCAATTCCAGCAAATGGCAGGAAGATGATACCAGATTCAGCATCTTACAGGCAGACCATTCCACATCCAGCATCTGGCAGGTAGTCAATTCTAAATGCGGCATCTCGCTGGCAGACCAGTCCACATCTGGCATCTATCAGGCAGACTAGTCAATATCTGGGATCAAGTGGGTGGACAATGCCACATCTGGCATCAGGCAGTCTGACCACTCCACATGCTGCATCTGGGAAAAAAAAAACATTCTATATCTGGCATCTGGCAGCAAACCATTCCCCATCCTGCAACTGGCAGGTGGTCTATTCCACACCAGCATCAGCCAGGCAGACTATGCCATATCCAGCATCTGGCATAGGACCATTCCACATCCTGAAACTGACAAGCATACCATTTCACATCTGGCATCTGGCACGAATTTCATTCCACATCCGGCATCCGTCCAGAAGATCATTCTACATCCGGCATCTCGCCGCTGTACCATTACACGTCCGGCATCTGGTACAAAGTCCATTCCACATCCAGATTCTCACAGAAGGACCATTCCACCTCCGGCATCTAGCAGGTGGAACATTCCACATCTGCCGTCTCGCAGGTGGACCATTATACCTCCGACATCTTGCAGGTGCACAATTCCACATCTAGCATTTGGCACGAATTATATTGTAAATCCACATTCTCACATGAGGACCATCTGGCAGATGTACCATTCCAAATCCGGAATGTGTCAGAGGAACATTCCACATCCAGCATCTTCCAGATGGACAATTCCACATCTGGCATCTGTTAGGCAGAGCAGTCCATGTCCAGCAAATGGCAGGAAGATGATACCAGATTCAGCATCTTACTGGCAGACCATTCCACATCTAGCATGTGGCAGGTAGTCAATTCTAAATCCGGCATCTCACTGGCAGACCAGTCCAAATCTGGCATCTGGCAGGCCAAACACTCCACATTCAGTATCTGGCAGGAGTACCATTCCACATCTGGCATTTGGCAGCAAACAAATCCACATCCGGCGATGGACAGTATAAACTTGTTATGTGGGTGAGTTTCACAGTGTTACCTTGTAATTTTGCTAAATTCGATATTGAACATGTTATGTTAGTGAGTTCCTCAATGAAACATGTTTAGGTGAGTGTGTTCCACAGTGTAACCGTGTTATTTTGGAGAGTTCCACAGTATAATTTTGGGTACTTAGGGCATCCCATATTGTAAACTTTATGTTAGTGAGTCCCACAGTGTAAATTTGTTCTGTGTGTAATTTACAAAGTGTGACCTTATTATGTGCATCCCACAAATTCACATTATGTGAGAGATTCCCAGAGTGTAAACTTGTTATGTGAGTGAGTTTGAAAGTGTGACATTGTTATCGAAGTGATTTCCATAGTGTCAACCTTTCTACTTAGTGAGTATCAGGGTGTAACATTGGTATGGAGTGTGTTCGACAGTGTTACATTGTTATATGTGAGATTCCCACCGTGTAAACTTGTTATGTGGGTGAGTTTCACAGTGTTACCTTGTATTTCGCTAAATTCGACATTGAAAATGTTACGTTAGTGAATTCCTCAGGGCAACCTTTTTAGGTGAGTGAGTCGCACACTGTAAACTCGCCGCTGTACCATTTCACATCTGGCATCTAGCACGAATTCCATTCCACATCCGGTATCTGTCCAGAAGATCATTCTACTCTGGCATCTCGCCGCTGTACCATTACACATCCAGCAACTGTCATGAAGTCCATTCCACATCCGGATTCACACAGAAGGACCATTCCACCTCCGGCATCTGGCAGGTGGACCATTCCATATCTGGCATCTGGCAGGTGGACCATTCCACATCTGGCATCTGGCAGGCAGACCATTCCACATTTGGTCTTTTGCAGGTGGACAATTCCACCGCCGGAATCTGGCAAGCATACAATTCCACATCTGGCATCTGGCACGAATTATATTGTACATCCAGAGTCTCACATGACGAACATTCCACCTCCGGCATTTGGCAGATGTACAATTCCACATCCGGAATGTGTCAGAGGAAAATTCCACATCCAGCATCTTCCAGGTGGACAATTCCACATCCATCATCTGTTAGGCTGAGCAGTCCAATTCCAGCAAATGGCAAGAAGATGATAGCAGATTCAGCATCTTACAGGCAGACCATTCCACATCCAGCATCTGGCAGGTAGTCAAGTCTAAATGCGGCATCTCGCTAGCGACCAGTCCACATCTGGCATCTATCAGGCAGCCTAGTCAATATCTGGCATCAAGTGGATGGACAATTCCACATCCGGCATCTGGCAGGCAGACCACTCCACATCCTGCATCTGGGGAATAAAAACCCATACTACATCTGGAATCTGGCAGCAAACCATTCCCCATCCTGCAACTGGCAGGTGGTCTATTCCACTCCAGCATCAGCCAGGCAGACCATTCCATAGCCAGCATCTGGCAGGGGACCATTCCACATCCTGAAACTGACAAGCATACCATTTCACATCTGGCATCTGGCACGAATTTCATTCCACATCCGGCATCCCGTCCAGAAGATCATTCTACATCCGGCATCTCGCCGCTGTACGATTACACATCCGGCATCTGGTACAAAGTCCATACCACATCCGGATTCTCACAGAAGGACCATTCCACCTACGGTATCTGGCAGGTGGAACATTCCACATCTGGCGACTTGCAGGTGGACAATTATACCTCCGACATCTTGCAGGTGGACAATTCCACATCTAGCATCTGGCACGAATTATATTGTACATCCACATTCTTACATGAGGACCATCTGGCAGATGTACCATTCCAAATCCGGAATGTGTCAGAGGAACATTCCACATCCAGCATCTTCCAGATGGACAATTCCACCTCTGGCATCTGTTAGGCAGAGCAGTCCATGTCCAGCAAATGGCAGGAAGATGATACCAGATTCAGCATCTTACTGGCAGACCATTCCACATCTAGCATGTGGCAGGTAGTCAATTCTAAATCCGGCATCTCACTGGCAGACCAGTCCAAATCTGGCATCTGGCAGGCCAAACACTCCACATTCAGTATCTGGCAGGAGTACCATTCCACATCTGGCATTTGGCAGCAAACAAATCCACATCCGGCGATGGACAGTATAAACTTGTTATGTGGGTGAGTTTCACAGTGTTACCTTGTAATTTTGCTAAATTCGATATTGAACATGTTATGTTAGTGAGTTCCTCAATGAAACATGTTTAGGTGAGTGTGTTCCACAGTGTAACCGTGTTATTTTGGAGAGTTCCACAGTATAATTTTGGGTACTTAGGGCATCCCATATTGTAAACTTTATGTTAGTGAGTCCCACAGTGTAAATTTGTTCTGTGTGTAATTTACAAAGTGTGACCTTATTATGTGCATCCCACAAATTCACATTATGTGAGAGATTCCCAGAGTGTAAACTTGTTATGTGAGTGAGTTTGAAAGTGTGACATTGTTATCGAAGTGATTTCCATAGTGTCAACCTTTCTACTTAGTGAGTATCAGGGTGTAACATTGGTATGGAGTGTGTTCGACAGTGTTACATTGTTATATGTGAGATTCCCACCGTGTAAACTTGTTATGTGGGTGAGTTTCACAGTGTTACCTTATTATGTTAGTCCCACAAGTTGTCCTTATTATGTGAGAAATTCCCACAGAGTAAACTTGTAATGTCAGTGAGTTTGAAAGTGTGACATTGTTATAGAAGTGATTTCCACAGTGTCAACCTTTCTACTTAGTGAGTCTCAGGGTGTAACATTGGTATGGAGTGCGTTCGACAGTGTGACATTTTATGTGTGAAATTCCCAAGGTGTAAATTTGTTATGTGGGTGAGTTTCACAGTGTAACCTTGTAATTTTGCAAAATTCAGTATTGAAAATGTTATGTTAGTGAGTTCCTCAGTGCAACTTTTTTAGGTGAGTGTGTTCCACAGTGTGAGTGAGTCTCACCATTTGACCTTGTAATGTCAGTGAGTTTGAAAGTGTGACATTGTTATGGAAGTGAATTCCACAGTGTCAACCTGTCTAGTTAGTGGGCCTCAGAGTATAACATTGGTATAGAGTGAGTTTGACAGTGTGACATTGTTATGTGTGAGAGTCCCACCGTGTAAACTTGTTATGTGTCTGAGTTTCACAGTGTTACCTTTTAATTTCGCTAAATTCGATTTTGAAAATGTGATGTTAATGAGTTCCTCAGTGTAATCTTTTTAGGTGAGTAAGTCCCATGGTGTAAACTTGTTCTGGGAGTAACTTACACAGTGTGACCGTATTATGTGAGTCCCAAAATTTGACCTTGTTGTGTGAGTGATTCCCACCATGTAAACTGGTTATGTGCCTGAGTTTCACAGTGTTACCTTTTAATTTCGCTAAATTCGATTTTGAAAATGTGATGTTAATGAGTTCCTCAGTGTCATCTTTTTAGGTGAGTAAGTCCCATGGTGTAAACTTGTTCTGGGAGTAACTTACACAGTGTGACCGTATTATGTGAGTCCCAAAATTTGACCTTGTTGTGTGAGTGATTCCCACCATGTAAACTGGTTATGTGCCTGAGTTTCACTGTGTAACCTTATAATTTTGCTAAATTCGATATTGTTTGTTCGCGAGTTCCTCAGTGCAACTTTTTTAGGTGAGTGAGTTCCACAGTGTAACCGTGTTATGTAATTTACACAGTGTGACCTTGTTATGTGAGTGAGTCCCACCGTTTGACCTTGTTATATGAGAGAATTTGAAAGTGTGACGTTGTTATGGAAGTGAATTCCACAGTGTCAACCTGTCTAGTTAGTGAGCCTCAGAGTGTAACATTGGTAGAGAGTGAGTTTGACTGTGTGACATTGTTATGTGTGAGATTCCCACAGTGTAAACTTGTTATGTGGGTGTGTTTCACAGTGTTACCTTGTAATTTTGCTAAATTCGATATTGAACATGTTATGTTAGTGAGTTCCTCAATGAAACATGTTCTGGTGTGTGTGTTCCACAGTGTAACCGTGTTATTTTGGAGAGTTCCACAGTATAATTTTGGGTATTTAGGGCATCCCATAATGTAAACTTTATGTTAGTGAGTCCCACAGTGTAAATTTGTTACGTGAGTAATTTTCACAGTGTGACCTTATTATGTTAGTCCCACAAGTTGTCCTTATTATGTGAGAAATTCCCACAGAGTAAACTTGTAATGTCAGTGAGTTTGAAAGTGTGACATTGTTATAGAAGTGATTTCCACAGTGTCAACCTTTCTACTTAGTGAGTCTCAGGGTGTAACATTGGTATGGAGTGCGTTCGACAGTGTGACATTTTATGTGTGAAATTCCCAAGGTGTAAATTTGTTATGTGGGTGAGTTTCACAGTGTAACCTTGTAATTTTGCAAAATTCAGTATTGAAAATGTTATGTTAGTGAGTTCCTCAGTGCAACTTTTTTAGGTGAGTGTGTTCCACAGTGTGAGTGAGTCTCACCATTTGACCTTGTAATGTCAGTGAGTTTGAAAGTGTGACATTGTTATGGAAGTGAATTCCACAGTGTCAACCTGTCTAGTTAGTGGGCCTCAGAGTATAACATTGGTATAGAGTGAGTTTGACAGTGTGACATTGTTATGTGTGAGAGTCCCACCGTGTAAACTTGTTATGTGTCTGAGTTTCACAGTGTTACCTTTTAATTTCGCTAAATTCGATTTTGAAAATGTGATGTTAATGAGTTCCTCAGTGTAATCTTTTTAGGTGAGTAAGTCCCATGGTGTAAACTTGTTCTGGGAGTAACTTACACAGTGTGACCGTATTATGTGAGTCCCAAAATTTGACCTTGTTGTGTGAGTGATTCCCACCATGTAAACTGGTTATGTGCCTGAGTTTCACAGTGTAACCTTGTAATTTTGCTAAATTCGAAAATGAAAAAGTTATATTAGTGAGTTCCTCAGTGCAACTTTTTTAGGTGAGTGAGTTACACAGTGTAAACTTGTTATGTGAGTGAGTTCCACAGTGTAAACTTGTCATGTGAGAGATTTGCACAGTATAATTTTGGGTACTTAGGGAATCCCATATTGTAAACTTGATGTTAGTGAGTCCCACAGTGTAAATATGTTCTGTGAGTAATTTACACAGTGTGACCTTATTATGTGCATCCCACAAATTCACCTTATTATGTGAGAGATTCCCAGAGTGTAAACTTGTTATGTGAGTGAGTTTGAAAGTGTGACATTGTTATCGAAGTGATTTCCATAGTGTCAACCTTTCTACTTAGTGAGTATCAGAGTGTAACATTGGTATGGAGTGTGTTCGACAGTGTGACATTATTATATGTGAGATTCCCACCGTGTAAACTTGTTATGTGGGTGAGTTTCACAGTGTTACCTTGTATTTCGCTAAATTCGACATTGAAAATGTTATGTTAGTGAATTCCTCAGCGTGACCTTTTTAGGTGAGTGAGTACCACACTGTAAACTCACCGCTGTACCATTTCAAATCTGGCATCTGGCACGAATTCAATTCCACATCCGGTATATTGTCCAGAAGATCATTCTACTCTGGCATCTCGCCGCTGTACCATTACACATCCAGCATCTGTCATGAAGTCCATTCCACATCCAGATTCTCACAGAAGGACCGTTCCACCTCTGGCATCTGGCAGGTGGACCATTCCACATCTGGCATCTGGCAGGCAGATCATTCCACATTTGGGTGTTTGCAGGTGGACAATTCCAACTCTGGGATCAGGCAAGCATACAATTCCACATCTGGCATCTGGCACAAATTATATTGTACATCCAGAGCCTCACATGAGGAACATTCCACCTCCGTCATCTGGCAGATGTACCATTCCACATGCGGAATGTGTCAGAGGAACATTCCACATCAGCATCTTCCAGGTGGACAATTCCACATC